>NC_057883.1:20000-320000 GCF_019740435.1 Gambusia affinis
GTGTCGAAGGACTTAGTCATTTTTCGCTCCAAGTCCTCTTTCTGAACTCTCCCCTACAATCCTGCCGGTGGGATTTTTTTTTTTACAGCTCTGAAATCCGGTTGGTCCGCGCCGTTGAACGGCCGCGACTGGAGCTGCTGCAGAAAACTCGCGGGACTTCCAGCCTTCTCCCGGCTTCTGTGAACGGCTTAAAAATGTTTTAACTGCACGGGGCTGCTCTCTGGATCGCAGGCTATCGGAGCATGGTCGATTTTGACCGATAAACCTGCATTTTCGACCGTTTTCGGACGCGGTTCTGGGGCGGGACTTCCGGGATTTTTCCTGCCCCCTGTGAGCGTCCCCGAGCGGAAAGGACCACGCCGAATTACTCCTCAGAGCCTAAGCTTTCCGGCAATATATAGGTTTCCCGGGGAAAATGCATTTTTAAAGATTTTTACGGAGGTCAAAAGACTACCGGTGCGTGCCGAAGCTCGTATCCGACGACAGAGAGGTGCTGCAGATTCAGCGTCAGCTGCAAGAGGGTACCGCGGAGGTCCGAAAATCGAAGTGCGTCTCCGGGACCGGGGGATAATTTTGCCGTGATCAGCGCATTCTCCTGGGCTCATTGATCCCGGTTTCAGAGAATTCGGCCGCCGGGAAAGCGGACTTTTGACCGTTTTTGAGAAATACGGTTTTCGATTTTTAATTCGGCCTGCGAGCGTCCCCGAGCGGAAACAACGGCACCGGGCTACTCCTCGGAGTCTGAGCTTTCCGGGGATATATAGGTTTCCCGGGGGGAATGCATTTTTAAACACTTTTATGGAGATCGAAAATGTCCGGAAACACCGGTAATCCCGTATCCGCTACTCCCGCGTCCCGTGAACACCGCACAGCGCAACGAACGGCACCGGCACACTGCTCACGGTCTAAGCTTTCCGGCAATATATAGGTTTCCGGAAATGCATTTTTGAATCAAATTCGACCCCTGGAGGCCTCCACACTTTGCTATTCTGTAGAAATTCAACCATAGAACCAGGCCTGCAAGTGAAGGGCTGCAGCAATTAATTAATACCCTGAAAACAGCGCATGGAAAGGGGCTGGAAAAATCAAACCTGACCCCTAAAGACTTCCAGGAATCATTATTCTGTTAAAAATCACACACAGAGACCCGCAATTAATTAAGCAAGCCCGAAATAAAGCGCTGTCACGGCGGCTGGGAGCAGTGCTTTTCTCCGTCCACAAGATGGAGCCACAGATAACCAGACCGGGAGCTTAAATTCAGAAAAAATTAATAAATACCCGGAAAATAGTGCCTGGAATGAGGCTAGAAAAATCTAATATGACCCCTTGACACATCCAGGAATCCTTATTCTGTTAACACTCACCCTATCACCCAGGCCTGGAGGTCAAAGGGGGCTTTCATTAATTAATACCCGGAAAACAGGGCATGGAAAGGGGCTGGATAAATCAAACCCGACCCCTGGAGACCTCCAGGAATCCTTATTCTGTTAAAAATCACCCGTACAACCAGGCCTGGAGGTCAAAGGGGGCTTTCATTAATTAATACCCGGAAAACAGGGCATGGAAAGGGGCTGGATAAATCAAACCCGACCCTGGAGACATCCAGGAATCCTTATTCTGTTAAAAATCACCCGTACAACCAGGCCTGGAGGTCAAAGGGGGCTTTCATTAATTAATACCCGGAAAACAGGGCATGGAAAGGGGCTGGATAAATCAAACCCGACCCCTGGAGACATCCAGGAATCCTTATTCTGTTAAAAATCACCCGTACAACCAGGCCTGGAGGTCAAAGGGGGCTTTCATTAATTAATACCCGGAAAACAGGGCATGGAAAGGGGCTGGATAAATCAAACCCGACCCCTGGAGACATCCAGGAATCCTTATTCTGTTAAAAATCACCCGTACAACCAGGCCTGGAGGTCAAAGGGGGCTTTCATTAATTAATACCCGGAAAACAGGGCATGGAAAGGGGCTGGATAAATCAAACCCGACCCCTGGAGACATCCAGGAATCCTTATTCTGTTAAAAATCCGGCCCCGGAGCTCCAAAGGGGACAAAATTAAATTAATACGCCCAAAACAGAGCACTGAAACCCGCAAGGCGCAGTAATTTTTTTCGCCCACAAGATGGAGCCACAGACCGCCAGACCGGGAGCTTAAATCAATAAATACCCTGAAAATAGTGCCTGGAAAGAGGCTGGAAGATTCAAACTTGACCCCTGCAGACATCCAGGAATCCTTATTCTGTCAAAAATCACACAGACAACCAGGCCTGGAGGTCAGAGGCCACCACAAAAAATAATTACCCTGAAAACAGTGCATGCAAAGGGGCTTGGAGAGTCCCATTTGACCCCTGCAGACCTCCAGGAATGCTTATTCTGTCAAAAATCACCCGTAGAACCAGGCCCGGAGGTCAGAGGCCACCACAATTAATATTTACCCTGAAAACAGTGCATGCAAAGGGGCTTGGAGAGTCCCATTTGACCCCTGCAGACCTCCAGGAATGCTTATTCTGTCAAAAATCACACTGACAACCAGGCCTGGAGGTCAGAGGCAGACCCAGTTAATTAATACCCTGACAACAGTGCATGCAAAGGGGCTTGGAGAGTCCCATTTGACCCCTGCAGACCTCCAGGAATCCTTATTCTGTCAAAAATCACCCGTAGAACCAGGCCCGGAGGTCAGAGGCCACCACAATTAATATTTACCCTGAAAACAGTGCATGCAAAGGGGCTTGGAGAGTCCCATTTGACCCCTGCAGACCTCCAGGAATGCTTATTCTGTCAAAAATCACCCAGACAACCAGGCCCGGAGGTCAGAGGCAGACCCAGTTAATTAATACCCTGACAACAGTGCCTGGAAAGAGGCTGCAAAAGTCAAACCCGACCCCTGGAGACATCCAGGAATCCTTATTCTGTTAAAAATCACCCGTACAACCAGGCCTGGAGGTCAAAGGGGGCTTTCATTAATTAATACCCTGAAAACAGTGCCTGGAAAGAGGCTGCAAAAGTCAAACCTGACCCCTGCAGACCTCCAGGAATCCTTATTCTGTCAAAAATCACACTGACAACCAGCTGGGGGGAGATTTCTTTATTGCATGCCCACTCAAGGAAGCCACAGGCAGGCCTCATTCGCCACAAACACTCACCCGCACACCTCCAGGAATCCTTATTCTGTCAAAAATCCGGCCCCGGAGCTCCAAAGGGGACAAAATTCAAGTAATATGCCCAAAACAAACCACTGAACCCCGCGCGGCGCAGTACTTTTTTTCGGCCACAAGATGGAGCCACAGGACAGCGGATGAAACCTCCGTGGGCCACTCTCACCGGCCAATACGCCCGGAATGCAGCTTCAAAACGGAAAAAAAGTCATGGAAACGTGCCCTGCAAACCTCCGGAGGGGTCTTTGTGCAATTTCAGAGCCCCACAGGGCACAAACTCACATCTCAAGCCCACACAGAGCCAAGCTGCCCGGCCACACATTTCAAACGAGCTCCCACAAACGCATGGAGACCCACAAACAACCACACGCACCTCTCGGTCCCTTGTACCCACACTTAAGCACCCCCCCCTCGGACTACACCAACCAATGCGCCCCCCCTGGAAGCTCGTGCCCCTGGTAGGGCAAGCAATCTTTAAAGTTTTTTTTTCGTGGCCCTGGGAGGGCAAGCAATATTAAGCTTTTTTTTTTCCCACCTCCCCTTTTGCTCTAAGTGCCTGGGATCTTTAAAGTTTTTTTTTCGTGGCCCTGGGAGGGCAAGCAATATTAAGCTTTTTTTTTTCCCACCTCCCCTTTTGCTCTAAGTGCCTGGGATCTTTAAAGTTTTTTTTTCGTGGCCCTGGGAGGGCAAGCAATATTAAGCTTTTTTTTTTCCCACCTCCCCTTTTGCTCTAAGTGCCTGGGATCTTTAAAGTTTTTTTTTCGTGGCCCTGGTAGAGCGAGCAATATTAAGCTTTTTTTTTTCCCACCTCCCATTTTGCTCTAAGTGTCAGAGCTGCTGTTGAGGTTCTGTGTGTGTTTTTTTCGTGCCCCTGGTAGGGTCACGATCCGGAAGGCGGGGGCGTGGACGGTCCAGAGAAGGCCGCAGCCGGACCGGGGGTCCCTGGAGAGACCCCCGGTCCGGCCACGACCGTCACCGGACCATCCACGACCCCTCCCACAGGGGGGGAAGCGCTGACCGTAATCGGATACTCACCTACGGATCCACTCACCTGCTCGAACCGGAGCTCCAGCCAGCCAGCCAGCCAGCCAGCCAGCCAGCCAGCCAGAGACTCAATCGCTCACCTGCATAAATGCATCCACGCATCCACGCATCCACGCATCCATCCATCCGTACTCTGACACCCACGGAACCAAAGACACGATGCCCGCCTTTCCGCCCGAACGGTCCGGCGGCGGACCGGAAGCCGCGGGCGAGCGGACTTCCGTCCGGAGGGCCGCGGCCCCACGGCGGGGGCGACCGAGGCCCTAACCCAAACCCTTACCCTTACCCTAACCCTAACCCCAGACTTGACCTACAGACAACCAGTGCACAACATGGGGCTCTTTTACCCGACACACACACACACACACACACACACACACACACACACACACACACACACATATTGAGTGGAAACATGTACATGAATGAACCAGGCCAGGAACACTGGAGCGAGACCAGATCTCAACCCCAGGCTTGACCTACAGAGAAACCAGGGCACAACATGGGGCTCTTTTACCCGACACACACACACACACACACACACACACACACACACACACACACACACACACATATTGAGTGGAAACATGTACATGAATGAACCAGGCCAGGAACACTGGACCGAGACCAGATCTCAACCCCAGACTTGACCTACAGACAACCAGTGCACAACATGGGGCTCTTTTACCCGACACACACACACACACACACACACACACACACACACATATTGAGTGGAAACATGTACATGAATGAACCAGGCCAGGAACACTGGACCGAGAGCAGATCTCAACCCCAGACTTGACCTACAGACAACCAGGGCACAACATGGGGCTCTCTTGCCCGGGAATAGAGCACCAGGGGCCCGCAAAGCGGGCCTCTGGTGCTCGGGACAGACACACACACACACACACACACACACACACACACACACACACACATATTGAGTGGAAACATGTACATGAATGAACCAGGCCAGGAACACTGGACCGAGACCAGATCTCAACCCCAGACTTGACCTACAGACAACCAGGGCACAACATGGGGCTCTTTTACCCGACACACACACACACACACACACACACACACACACACACACACACACACAAACACACACACACACACTCACACACACAAACACACACCCTACACACAGACACACACCCTAAACTTGACCCCAAAACTTGACCCGCCGACGTTGCCACAAAGGAGAAGCGGCGCACGTACCCTCGTGGCAAGGCTCTGGCGGCAGCTAGGGGGCGCGCTGACCTCCCCCACCCACCTCCGGAGGAATAGGAGGCTCCGGGGAACCCGACTCGACCCCAACGCCCGACCTCCGAAGAAACGGGGCGTCTCACGGAGCTCTTTTAACCCGCAAACGGGTTAGGGCTGTGCCACAAAGGAGAAGCTGCGCACGTGCCCTCGTGGCAAGGCCCTGGCGGCAGCTAGGGGGCGCGCTGACCTCCCCCTCCCACCTCCGGAGGAATAGGAGGCTCCGGGGAACCCGACTTGACCCCGACGCCCGACCTCCGCAGAACCGGGGCACCACACGGAGCCCTTTTAACCCCTGCCACAAAGGACAAGCGGCGCACACGCCCTCGTGGCAAGGCCCCGGCGGGAGCTAGGAGGCCCGCTCCGCGGGCCTCTGGTGCTCGCCACAGACACACACACACACAGACACACACACATATTGAGTGGAAACATGTACATGAATGAACCAGGCCAGGAACACTGGACCGAGAGCAGATCTCAACCCCAGACTTGAACTACAGAGAAACAAGGGCACAACATGGGGCTCTTTTGCCCAGGTTCAGAGCACCAGAGGCCCGCGGAGCGGGCCTCTGGAGCTCAGGACAGACAGAGACACACACACACACACACACGCACACATATTGAGTGGAAACATGTACATGAATGAACCAGGCCAGGAACACTGGACCGAGAGCAGATCTCAACCCCAGACTTGAACTACAGAGAAACCAGGGCACAACATGGGGCTCTTTTACCCGACACACACACACACACACACACACACACACACACACACACACACACACACACCCTAAACTTGACCCCAAAACTTGACCCGCCGGCCCTTGCCACAAAGGAGCCACGGCGCACATGCCCTCGTGGCACGGCATGGCGGACACGCCCGGACATGTCCCCACCACGTGCCCTAACGCTCAAACACTCGCTTGATAGCCATGTGGCACCCCCCGTGGCACGGCATCATGGCCGACACGCCCCGACATGTCCCCACCACGTGCCCTAACGCTCAAACACTCGCTTGATGGCCAGGTGGCACCCCCGTTACTGCGGCATCATGGCCGACACGCCCCGACATGTCCCCACCACGTGCCCTAACGCTCAAACACTCGCTTGATAGCCATGTGGCACCCCCCGTGGCACGGCATCATGGCCGACACGCCCCGACATGTCCCCACCACGTGCCCTAACGCTCAAACACTCGCTTGATAGCCATGTGGCACCCCCCGTGGCACGGCATCATGGCCGACACGCCCCGACATGTCCCCACCACGTGCCCTAACGCTCAAACACTCGCTTGATAGCCATGTGGCACCCCCCGTGGCACGGCATCATGGCCGACACGCCCGGACATGTCCCCACCACGTGCCCTAACACTCAAACACTCGCTTGATAGCCATGTGGCACCCCCCGTGGCACCACGCACCCCCCCTCCCCCCGCCCCCCACCTCCCTCCCAAGCGCCATCCGGTGGATTTCGCACATATTGCGCCTCCGACCGAATGGCACTAAGGGCTCCCGAATGGCCCGTTCACGGGTATACCGGCGTTGCGCTTTTTACTTTCCCTGCCCCTAGGGAACATAAAGTGGCATGCCGGCGTCAAATAACACGGGAAACACATGCCACCCGGGAAACTCGCACTAACCCTTACCCTTTTATCCCTTATCATTCTTCCGTCCTGACTAGAACCCCACGGCGGGGGGCGACCGAGGCCCTAACCCTGACCCTAACCCTAACCCTAACCCCTAACCCTAACCCTTACCCTTACCCTAACCCTACCCTTTCCTGAGGTTGGTATATATATATATTTTTTTTGTATATTTTTTGTGGTTGCATACAGTATTTCATTATTTCAGAACTGTGGTAACGGATGGCCAGCTTGCACAAACTATTTACTACTCATAATGTGGAAAATTAATTCTCAAAACATGCCTATCTTGCAATAATGTACGCGAAACATAATTGAATCCAATTTAAGACATAATTCGTGGACTAAAACATAATTTTTTTATTTATTAAAAAATTTTTTTTAAAAAAACAAGGGAGAATTAAACACTTTTTGTCAAATACAACTTTATTACATGGATTCACAATTCATGATTTGCATAAAAAAATATATATATACAGGCTTTCTTAACTCATGCCTTGAAAAAAATTAAGAAATTCATGTAGGGGTTTTCAATTGCTTCTCAAACACCCTTTTAATTAGTTGTTTAAAAAAATATTATTTTTATTATAAAAACAAACATAGCCTGTAGTATAAATCCATTATAATTAAGATTAAAAAAGTTGATCTTTAAATGATTGAGCTGATTTAGAACACAAAATAACTCTTTTATTAATTTCTTTTATTAATTTCTTTGATCCGGAACGCATTCGACTGGCCATCTGACTTGCCGTAGTTTTGTTCTTTATTTCTAAATATATGTAAATAGTTTAAGACTCATGTGGGGATAGAAACATACTGATTCTATCTGATCGTTGTACTGGAATGTTTTCACCAAATAGGTGACTTACCGTAGTTGGTTAATTAGTTTTTAATTGTTTCTTAATTGATGTTTCCGTTACGGTTTGTCACCTGTTTCCGGCCTGGCCGGTTGATAGGCCAACTATGATTGGCCGGGATTTTGAATCCTTGTTTTGGCGGTTGTGATTGGTCCCAGAGAGGCCCAGGTGGTAACTTCCGCTTACCTGGCGCCTTTCTGCACGATCTAACGAGCGGAGCAGACGCAAACGCATTCAAACACCTGATGAAGGAGGATTACTATCCGAAACGTTGTGTGAGTTTGTTTGCTAACTGTGACTACCTTTAATAATTAAAGTCATCTGGAACGATTATTGGTTGGTCTCAGTTTTTAGCGTCACGGAAGTGTTTCTTTTACGTGCTAAGTTTAGTCTCGTTTTGGTCCAACCCGGACTTAGATTTTCTTTTTGAGTTACCAGTCAGTTTTAGTTAGTTTCATTTATATCCTTTATACTTCCGAATCCGCAAAAGGGCAAACAAAATGCCCATTTATTACATCGAAGATCGAGAGGACCCGGGGTGGACGAAAGTGGTCCGCGGGCAGCGAACCCGTCCACCCCCCCACCGCCATGATCGTGAGGACCCACGAAGGGGCTTTGAGCAACGGAACCCACGTCGACGACCGCCCACGTATGCCGAAGTGGCCCGTGGTCGTTGGAATGGGAGTCCTGCTCCTCCGAGACGGAGATCGCCCCAGCGTTGGCCGCGAGAGGACCGCGGATCGCACTGGACTCCGATGACCCGGACCACGAGAGGTCAGCGGATGGCCCAAAGGGGTCCGGGACCGGAACATCAGCCTGGTAGGCAACCAAACCGGCTTCAGACTTTACCGGAGCCGGTCTTTGGCTCTCGGCCACGGAGGAGAAATAGAAACAGGCCGCCGCGCTATGACTATGAGGCGCAGCGGCACAATTCCGCTCCGCGCTACGCGCAGAGAACGCGCGAGTATCCACCCTGGGAACCAGCGCGGCGTGATCCGCCGCACTGGGCACCGGCAGAACGTGAGATACCGCGTTGGCAACCTCCACCACGTCCAACTCCGAGGTACGTTCCTGCACCGCGCTTCCTTCCGCGCGAGGATCCGTTGCCGCGCACGGCGCAAGGACAGCGCAATAGACCACGCAGAGCGGCGCATCGCGGAGGACGCATGCCCTACAGGGAACAGCACCAGGATCCTGCACCACAACATCTTCCGGTACCGCAGGGACCGCGCCGGAACGCTGCAGTGGAACCGGTGCTTCCAAATACGGGGGGAGAGGGCCGATCGCGGCCCGCCCCTCCAAGAGCGGATGGACACCGGGAAAATGATCCGGTTTTCACCGGAAAGGTGAGGATCCTGCACCGGATCATTAAAGCCATGCATCACCTGATTAATGTGGAGGCCGATGACACTGAACAATACCCACCTTCGCTCCATCGGCTGATGGAGCACTTGGGAGAGGTGATTGTGCCGGCCTTCCCCACCCAGGAAACGGCCCTCAGGATCAGAGGGAACGCAAAAGAGTGGACGCAAGCTACCCTTCTGATCCTGAGGGACCATTATAAGAAATGTAGGGAGGGGGATTTCGAACTCCTGATAGAATCTGAACCGGGGGATTGGGAGGCCCCCTTTGATATAGCTACCAAATGGGCCCGGCGGAATCTAGGACGCCGTCTGCAGGAGGCGACGGTGCTCCGGGCCCGCACGTGGATCCAGGAGCAACTACAGGCTCAGAGAGCGGGGCTGGAGCAGGTAGCCGGCCCTTCCCGGGCAGGACCACCTGAGGTCTCGACAGGGGGAGCTGCTGTGGTTCCGGCTCCAGTGAACAACCGTGGCCCTGTTACAGTGACATCCGTTGCTGTAATGACGGACCCACTTCAAAATGAGTGGTCTCCTATGGCAGGCAGGTCGGAGGACGAAGCAGAGGGGGGCGCAGCTGCTGCGCGTGCACGTCAGGATGAGCTGACCCCGCGACCTCCGCGAAAAAGATTAGAAAAACGCCGCCACTTATTGATGGATGTGGATTCGATTAGTGAGCTGCAACACAGCCGAGACCTGTTCGATCCCCTCCATTCTGACTTTGAGGGACTTACCTCAGACGACGAGGGAGACGTCCGCCCATCGGAAACGCCTCGCCCGAAAGAAGGGCCGCTGATTGTTCTGGAGGCCCCAACCGCACGGCGGACACCGCCTCCACCCCTCACGTCGTCACCCCTGATGGACATCTCAGGGGAGGAGTTGGTCCGTCTCCTTGCTGGGACGGACCTCCCCTGCGCACAGGGGGAACGCTCCTCCTCCTCCCCCCAATTTGATGCTGCGGATGGTGGTGATGCTGCTGCAGCTGCTGGGGATGAGGATGCAGCGGCTGCTGCTGCTGCTGCTACTGATGAAGATGCTGCTGCTCCTGTTCCTGTTCCTGCTCCTGCTTCGACCCCGACAGCTGGGATGGCTGTGACCTCTCCGAAGCGGGTGAGGACGCTCAGGAGCAGATACACCAAGACCTCCAGCCAGAGGTCAATGGAGCAGCAAACACCTGCTAAGCCGGTGGGCCTTCGGCGACCCACTAGGCACATATCCACGCCGAACAAGTTCCAGGACTGGAGTCTCACCATCACCAGGAAATGGGTGATCCTGGGTGACTCCAACGTGGCTCGGATCCCGACGTTTGAGGCAGGGGATCTACAAATAGATGCTTTCCCGGGGGCCAAGTGGAAGCATGCAGAGGCGCTCCTGAAGGGGGCGACGGTGCGGAGTCCGGTCGAGAAGATCATCCTGTCCTTTGGCCTGAATAACAGGTGTCAAAGGGCAAAGGCCACTCCGATCATCGAGCTTCAGGCCGCCCTGCGTGCTGCCTCGGAGAGGTTTCCTGAAGCCCGCATCCTGGTGCCTGAGGTGAACTTTGGTCCGCTCCTCAGTCACCGGGAGCAGGCCATGTTAAAACATTTGAACAGTTTTATCAGATCCCATCCAGGTCACCTACCTGCTCTGCCCGAGGGCTTCGCGACGGAGAAGGACGGGATCCACTGGACGCCAACGACGGCGGCGGCCATCCTGGCTCACTGGCACAGTGTGCAAAAAAACTAGTGATCCCCGTGAGCCGGAATGCGCCGAGTGGGGGAGAGACCGTCCTGAACCTGTCCTGTGGGTTCGAGTGCTCGGAGGCCCAACTGCGACTGCTCAACAGAGGTCTGACCTTCGTGCCCTCCACGAAAAACAGGTGGGAGAAGCTCGAAAGCAGGTATGACCTCCAGCAATACCATCGCAGGGTCAAGCTGGCTCTGTTCTTCAATGCTGACCCCAGCAGAGAGCCTCAGCCTTTCACTAACAGATCTCTCTGGTCTCCTCCCATGCGAGAATTGCCTCCTGAAACCGAAATTCTAATCAGAACCGATCTGGAATATTTCCAGCAAAATTGCAAACCTGATCGATTAGAGCCTAATTTGACTGAGGCTGAGTTTTCAGCATTAGCGGAATTGACTGACAATGAGCAGATTGTCATCAAGCCCGCTGACAAAGGGAGTGCAATTGTCATTCTGGACAGACGACAATATTTGTGGGAATGTTACAGACAACTATCTGACCCGAATTATTACCTGAAGTTACAGAAGCCTATCTACCCGGAGACCATCCCCATTGTGGCTAAAATTCTTAATCGGTTACATAAAAACAAATTCATTTCGGCAAAACAAAAGACTTACCTGTCACCTCCATTGGAACCCAGGCCCCGATTATTTTACATCTTGCCGAAAATACACAAGGAACCAGTTAAATGGTCTGTGCCATACAAGATCCCCCCGGGTAGGCCCATCGTCTCAGATTGCAGCAGTGAGACATATGGGACGGCTGAATTTATTGATTTTTATTTAAATCCCCTATCTAAATTGCACAAAAGTTACATCAAGGACACCTATCATTTTATTGAGATTGTGAAAAACATCAAAATTCCTGTACACTCCTTGCTCTTTACCATTGACATAGACAGCTTATACACAAATATTGTCACTGCAGAGGGTATAAACGCTGTCCAAAATGTCTTTCGTAAGAATCCTGATGGAGGGAGACCAGACCAGGAAATCATTCAACTTTTGGAGATCAACTTGCTCAGGAATGATTTCCAGTTCAACGGGGAGTGGTTCTTGCAGGTGAAGGGAACTGCCATGGGAAAGAGGTTCCATGCCCTCGCGAACATCTTCATGGCCGAGTGGGAGGAGTCGGCCCTAAATGCCTGCAATAAGAAACCGCTGCATTATTACAGGTATTTGGATGACATCTGGGGTGTTTGGACTCATTCAGAGGAGGAGTTTAACCACTTTCTACACACCCTAAATAATCATAATGCCTCTATTAAATTAAAGTCGTCCACCAGCCTTAATGCAGTGGACTTCTTGGATACCACCACCTTTAAAGGGAGAAATTTTGACAACACCGGCAAATTAGACATCAAAGTCTACTTCAAACCCACTGATACGCATGCATTGTTATTTAAATCCAGTTTTCATCCAAAGCACACGTTTGCGGGATTAGTTAAATC
This sequence comes from Gambusia affinis, assembly GCF_019740435.1. Lineage (NCBI taxonomy): Eukaryota > Metazoa > Chordata > Actinopteri > Cyprinodontiformes > Poeciliidae > Gambusia > Gambusia affinis. Next base: position 32,505 of record NC_057883.1, read on the forward strand.
ACAATTAATTCGATTTCATAGGATTTGCACACAAGAATCTGATTTCTATGAGGCAGTTAGGGTGCTGTTTTCGGCTTTGTCCAGCAGGGGGTACCAAAGGTCCTTTTTACGGAGGTGTTTGAAGGCCTTTTCTGAATCCAAACAGCCGGATGAGACCGTGACACTTCCTTTTATCAGCACCTACTCACCCACTAATGTCAATCTGGCCTGTGGTTTGAGACGAAATTTTGTAGAGTTCCAATCTGTTAGTGGAAGGCTGACCGACAGGAGGGTCATACCTGCTTTCCGACGAAACAGAAACCTGAAGGACCATCTCGTTCATGCCAAACTCAGATCACAGATTGAGCCGAGCGCAATTGGACAGGGATGGTGTTTCAGACACCAGAAATGGTTGCTGAACCACCATACCCACAAAGTTTATTTTATCCCGCCTAGCGGGGGCCCACAAACACAAAATTGTGTTTATTTAATAAGATGCCGGGTTTGCAGAACCAGGTTTGTGGGTCATACGGCAAATACAATGCTGGCCCGACTGGTTTTGCATGAGCGGGATGTAGCCCGACGATTGAGGAGGAAGCCATTTGCCCTGCTTAATGCACATTTTATGCAGCATGGGTGGAGCTCCGTCAGGATCATGATCCTGGAGCATGATCCGAACTGGACTTTAGGCCAGAGGAAAAAAGCGGCCTTGATTTGGGCCGCCAAATTGGACACCTACTCACCCCTGGGTCTGAATGAGAGGTGAGCGCGGTGGCGTTGGAGGTCCTCGGGACAGTATGGCCTGTGCATTGCGCCCCCCTTTAGCTTAAGGCGAGGGGGATGCAGATGGTCTTTGGACCGTTTTCAACTTTTCTACTCGGCCCTTTCAAACCTTAATTTTCTTAGAGAAGGACGGCCTCGAAATGGGGCTAATAGAGTAGCCTTTCTATAGTTTTGCGGTTGGGTTTCTGCCGCTTATTGGAACCAAATATGGGTTGAAGGTCAGCCCTCTTTTTTTCATGTTGTTCATGGTTTTTGTTTGTTGTACGGGCAGGTGATTTTGTCTGTGTTGCTCCCCTGTGGGGAGAAGACTCTTTGAGGAGCTACCATATGGCTACACACAAACAGATAATACAAATCACGGGCCTGCAGGATGGTGGGGACTACTTTTTTCTGCAAAAGAAAAAGAAAAAAGATTAGTTCCTTACCTGTACGGCTAGTCTCTTGCTTCATGGGAAGTGGACACTTACTGACCGGCATGTGCAAATTTTCTTGAAAAGATGGACTGCTGATTTCTCTGTTCTTTGTTTTTTTAGAAGAGTTGGAAGGGTTTCTTACCAGCTCTGAGCTTATTTTCCTAAAAATAGGAAAATGGTTCGGGGAAAACTTCCTCTTGGATTCTGATCTTCCTTCTGGACAGACGGAACAACAACGGATGAAGATGGAGCTGAAATGTGCGGCTATCTCTTGGTGAGAAACTGTGCACCTTCACATGGAAAGCCAGGAGACGTTGCTACGGAGCGACCTTCTGATGGGAGTTGTTGTGGACAACTGGAGACTCTTGGAGAAAATTGTTTTATTTTATTTTTTTGTTAACTGGTTGGGCTTGGATTGTTCATTTGTTCTTCTAAAAGTGGGATGAGCTTAGGGACTGGCCATGCTGGTCTGTGGCTTTGCATACTAATTGGAAGATTTTATTCTATTTTCTATTATTGGGATATTTCTTTTCGTAAGGTTAATTCTTATAAAAGTTTTTACTTGAAATGACTTTGGTCTGAGATTTTGCATCTCTCGTTTCTACCACATTAGGATAAATCTGATTTATTTCCAATCCTAAATCTGAAAAATCGCTTTGGTTACCAACAAAATTTCTTCAAATATCTACCATCCCTATTTTTCATTTTTTTATTTTTATAATTTTTTTAAGAACATTTTATTTTATGTTTTTTTCTTTTTTAATATTATTCTGATTATTTGTAAAAACCATTGGACTACATTTCAACCTCTAAAAACTACTACTTCATTGTAGGCTTTTTTCTTTTTTTAAAAAAACTACTACTTCATTGTAGGCTTCTTTTTAAAAAAAATATATATACACATTATATACAAAAAGTTTTTGTTGGGGAAGCTACCACTTCCAGGTCAAAACTACAAAACATTTTATCTGTGTTTTACTCCCTGAATTCGTTAATTCATAGGTTGCTTTATAATTTTAATTAAAAGAATTCTCTTCCGCTACTCTGGTGTGCCCACAGAGCAGTTTTGGGGCTGCCTGGCTCGCCGTAGTTCCCGTAACTCGTCTACAATTGGTGGGGGGACCCACGTGGGTTTCGTTTTTCTTTATTCTTTATTATTTTCTTAATGACATGTTGTTTGATGTTTCAATTGGTTACGAATTGGATAGCGCTGTTAATTACTTAATTTTATTTTTCTTGATGACGTTTTTCTGTAATTACCTGCTATTTCCGGCTCTTTTGCCGCTTTTGATTGGTGGACAATTTGTAATCCGCCTATTGGCGGTGGTGATTGGTCCCTGGATGGCCTCGGGCAATGGACTTCCTTCCGGGCGCCATTCAGTTTGGTTGACATCGCGGATCAGACGCATTACAGCACCGAAGCACCTGAGGAAGGAAAAATATTTCCGAAACGTTGTGTGTGAGTGCTACTCTTTTGACTGACTGTAATTAAAAGTTCTTTTTTGAACTGATTATTGGTTTTGTCCATTTTCGCGTCACGGAAGTGATAGTTTTCAGTTTATTCTCCGTTTTTTCGTCCGTCCAATGGACGTAGTTTTTGTTTTATAAATAGTTGGAGTGTTTTTAGATTTAGTTTACTTTTAACCCTTCCGGGTCCGCATTAGGCAAAAAAACAATGCCTTTGATTTACGTGGAAGACCATGAGGATCCAGGGTGGACGCGGGTAGTACGGAGGCCGCGGGCCCGCGCGCCACCTCACCACCGCCATTACGTCTCTCCTGTTCGGGAGGAGTTCATGGAGCTGGGTCCGCGTCGGCGTGCGACAACCTACGCTGACGCGGCCCGCGGGGATTGGAATCGCCGTCCCAATAATTATGATGCGAGGCGCCGTCCGGTTGAGAACCGTCGACCACCTAGCCCGCCAGGACGCAGAAGGTGGGTTGAACCGCCGGAGACATTCTGGCCGCGCCCGCGCAGGCGTCACCGCGCAGTATCGCGGCGCGAGGGTGTAGTGCCGTATGAGCGCTGGTCACGACAGCGCGACTTTGCCACGGACTCTTATGGGAGCACACCACGGGGCTATCAACCGATGCCCCGCTATGGAGAGTGGCAACACCGTCCTTCGAGGAATCGTTGGGAACGGACACCACGTTTCCATCCTGCGCAGCGCTCCCGATCGGCACAGCGCTTCCAACCTGCGCAGCACCTTCCATCCGAGCAGCGCTATCCACCAACTCGGCGCTGGGACGCGGGAGCGCGCCAACAACGAACGCAGCGCCAACATCCCGGACCGCCCCGTAACGCTGCACGGCGCAGGAGGCGGCAGGTGCGCCGCGACCGGACACAGCGCCTGGAGTCCGGACATGAGGAGGTTTTGCTTCCCAACCAGGGGGGCGTGGACCAGTCCCAGCACGCCCGTGATGGGGACCGGTCGGACGATCCGCACTTTGCCCAAAAGGTTCGGATCGTCCACCGGATTATTAAGGTGACCCACCATCTGACTAATGTTGCGGGGAACGCAACAGAGGACTACCCTCCGTCCTTAAGGAGGTTGATGGAACATTTGGTGGGGGTTGTTGTTCCTGCGTTCCCCAGGGCGGAAACAGCGCTGAAGATCAGTGCCAATGCCAAGGACTGGACTTGGACAACGATTCTGATCTTAAGGGATCACTATACGGCCTGCTTAGAAAGGGACCGGGAGCTGCTGTTGGAGGCCGGCCCTGGGAATTGGGAGGCCGTTTTTGCTGTTGCCGCCAGGTGGGCTCGTCGTAATCTGGGTCGCAGACTACAGGACACAACGGTGCGTCGAGCCCACACCTGGCTTCAGGAACGCCTGCCTCATCCTGAACCGGTGCCTGGGCCCTCGCGACTCAGTCCGGTGGCTGCACAGGACCAGCAAGGTAGACCGACGGAGGACAGTTCTGCTGCAGTTCCGCATTTGGAGGTCGACCACCCCACTTCCAACAGGGAAGATGGGGGAAAGACTTTTCAGTCAGTGGGGATTATGACGGAGCCAGTTCCCTCTGGCTGGTCTCCGATGCGGGCCGAGTCGGAGAACGAGGATGCTGGTTCTCGTCAACTCCCAGCTGAACCTGCCTCCAGTTCCCCGAAAAAACGGCGTCAAAAACGCCGCCACCTGCAGGAGGCTGTTGATTCACCAGGTAATAGCCAGGACCTCTTTGAGCCCCTGCCCTGCAATGAGGGGGGCCTCACCTCGGAGGATGAAGGTGAGGGATGTCCTTCTTCTGCTGCTCTGAGACCTGTTGTGGAGCAGCTGGTTGAGGTGGAGGACCCGGTTACGACCGAGGCGGGGCAGGTCGCACGGCCCCCACTCACCTCCTCGCCTCTATTGGATCTCTCCAGCCAGGAGCTGGAACGGTTGTTCCCTCAGGGGGTGGAGCTGACCCCTGGTATAAGTCCCGGAGTTCCTTCTTCTGGGGATGCTGCGGGTTCTCCCCTTCCAACTGTTGCCTCTCCTCCTGCTGCTGTTGCTGTTTCTGCCGCTACGGCTACGGTGAGGGCCGCTGTAGCGGCATCTGCTTCACCTGGCTTCACTGGAGGACGTGTGATACCGACAGGGACGCCGCCGGGCACGCCGACGGACCGTGGGGTGTGCCGTCGTCCCACAAGGCATGTGAGTACGCCGAATAAGCTGACTGACTGGGGCCTCACGATCACCCGTAAATGGGTGATTGTGGGGGACTCCAATGTAGCCCGGATCCCCGCCTTTGACTCACCGGACCTACAAATCGACGCCTTTCCAGGAGCCAAGTGGCGCCACGCTGAGGCGATCCTGCAGGGGGCAATGATACGCAGCCCTGTTGAAAAACTAATTTTATCCTTTGGGATAAATAATAGGGGTCAGCGGGCAAAGGCCACGCAAATTGTGGAGTTGAAGTCAGCCCTCCAGGTTGCGTCAGCCAGGTTTCCCCAAGCGCAGATCCTGGTGCCGGAGGTGAACTTCGGCCCCCTTCTGAGCCACAGGGAGCAGGCAATGGTGAGGCACCTTAACTGTTTTATTAGGTCATGCCCTGGCTGCATCCCTGCCCTGCCTGAGGGCTTTGAGACGGAGCGGGATGGCGTGCACTGGACCCCAGCGACAGCGGCGGCCATCCTGGCTCATTGGCACTCGGTGCCAAAAAACTAGGTACCCCCGAGAGCCGGACTTTACCGGGTGGGGGTGAGACTGTTTTAAATTTGTCCAGGTTTGAGTGCTCCGAGGCCCAGCTGCGCCTCCTGGATCGGGGTCTGACCTTTGTGCCCTCGACGACAAACAGGTGGGCGGGGCTTGAAAGCAGGTATGACCTCCAACAATATCACCGCAGGGTCAAACTGGCCCTGTTTTTTGGTGTTGATCCTGACAGAAAGCCTCAGCCTTTCACTAATAGGTCTCTCTGGTCTCCCCCCATGCGTGAATTGCCTCCCGAAACCGAAATCCTGATTAGGTCTGACCTGGAATTTTTCCAGCAAAATTTCAAACCTGATAGATTGGAGCCCAATTTAACGGAAGCTGAGTTTGCAGCACTGCAGGAATTGGCTGAAAATGATGAAATTGTAATTAAACCTGCTGACAAAGGGAGTGCAATTGTTATTCTGGATAAACAGCAATATTTGTGGGAATGTTACAGACAATTATCTGACCAAAATTATTATTTAAAAATGAATAAGCCAATCTACCCGGAAACTCTTCCCATTGTGGCTAAAATACTTAATCAATTGCATAAAAAGAAGTTCATTTCGGCAAGACAAAAAACTTACCTTTTAGGTCCATTGGAACCCAGGCCCAGATTGTTTTACATATTGCCGAAAATACACAAAGATCCAGTTAAATGGAGTGTACCATATGAAATCCCCCCGGGTAGGCCCATTGTCTCGGATTGCAGCAGTGAGACATATGGGACGGCTGAATTTATTGATTTTTATTTAAACCCCCTGTCTAAATTACATAAAAGTTACATCAAAGATACATATCATTTTATTGAAATTGTAAAGAGCATCCAAATTCCTGAACATTCCTTGCTTTTTACTATTGACATAGACAGCTTATACACAAATATTGTGACTGCAGAGGGTCTAAATGCTGTCCGGAATGCCTTTCGGAAGAATCCGGATGGAGGGAGACCAGACCAGGAAATCATTCAACTGTTGGAGCTAAACTTGCTCAGGAATGATTTCCAGTTCAATGGTGAGTGGTTCTTGCAGGTGAAAGGAACTGCCATGGGGAAGAGGTTCGCGCCGGCCTACGCGAACATCTTCATGGCCGAATGGGAGGAGTCCGCCCTGAATACCTGCAATAAGAAACCGCTGCATTATTACAGGTATTTGGATGACATTTGGGGTGTTTGGAGCCATTCAGAGGAGGACTTTAACCACTTCCTAAACACCCTTAACACACACAATGCTTCGATAAAATTAAAGTCATCCACCAGCCGTAAAGCAGTGGATTTCTTGGATACCACAACCTTTAAAGGTCCAAATTTCAGCAACACCGGCAGATTGGACATTAAAGTTTACTTCAAACCGACTGATACGCATGCTTTGTTATTTAAATCGAGTTTCCATCCAAAGCACACGTTTGCTGGATTGATTAAATCACAGTTGATTCGGTTTCACAGAATTTGCACACAAAAATCTGACTTTTATGAAGCAGTTAAGGTGCTGTTCTCGGCTTTGTCCAGCAGAGGGTACCAGAGGTCCTTCTTAAGGAGGTGTTTGAAGTCCTTTTCTGAATCCAAGCCGCCAGATGGAACCGTGACACTTCCTTTTATCAGCACCTACTCACCTGCTAATGTCAATTTGGCCAGAGCTTTAAGAAAAAATTTTATAGGGTTCCAACTTATTAGCGGAAGGCTGACCGATAGGAGGGTCATGCCTGCTTTCCGACGAAACAAGAACCTGAAGGACCATCTCGTTCATGCTAAACTCACATCACAGATTGAGCCAAGCACAATTGGACAGGGATGGTGCTTCAGACATCAGAAATGGTTGCTGAACTACCGTACCCACAAAGTTTATTTGATCCCACATGGTGGGGGCCCACAAACACAAAACTGTGTTTATTTAATAAGTTGCCGAGTTTGTAAGAAGAGGTTTGTGGGTCATACGGCAAACACAATGCTGGCCCGACTGGTTTTGCATGAGCGGGATGTTTCCCGACGGCTAGCGAGGGGGCCGGCAGCCCTGCTGACGACACATTTTGTCCGGCATGGCTGGACCTCGCTCAGGGTCATGGTGCTAGAGCACGACCCGACCTGGACCTTTGGCCGGAGAAAAAAAGTGGCCTTGGTCTGGAGGGCGAGGTTGGGCGCTCACTAGCCTCTGTGACGGAGTCCTTGGTGTTGGCCTCGGCCTTGGGGGCCGCGGTAGTGGTATGGCCTGTGCTTTGCGTCTCTTTTGCCGTATTAGGCGAGGGGGACGCGGATGGTCTTATGACCGTTTTTTTCTTCTCGAGCCCACATTCGGCCTACTTGAGGCATGGAGAGCCCCCTTTAATCTCCTGTGAATGTTAACAGTAAGTGCCCTGCCACTTTGGACTTGTCACTTTGCATCCAAAGTGGCAACCCTATCAAGAAAAAAAAAGAAAAAGTCGGCGTACCAGGCTGGCTTCGATCCCCGCTCTCCTGGGCGGGAGTCCGGTGTCTTAACCACTCTGCCACGAGAGAGCCCATGTTAAAAAACTCTTAAATGGCGGGGTATTCATATCTCTATGTCCCCGTTAAAAAGTGAAGAAAAAGACACAAAAACGTTCGTCAGAGCACATGTTCTTTGCTGGGAGAGACTGTTAGGTTTTTTTTAAAGAGATAAAATTGTTAAAATGGGTTTATTTATTTATCCAAAGCAAAGTAAGTAACTAATTTGCCACGTGCTCAGACCTGCAGCAGTTAAGTGCTTGTTAATTGCGCCAGGCAGACAGGAGCCAGAGTTCTGCCACTTGACGTCACATGACCCTGCTCGGTCTTTGAAGTGCAGGTGAAGCTTGTTAAGCTGCTGCGCCCATTTAGAGGGAGACTGCAGAGGAGCAAGCAGCACGCAGCAGAGAGAGCACATTGTTTAATCAACTTTTGGAAGGTTCACTCGACGGTAAGTTGTTTTTAATTGCTTAACAGCATTAAATGTGACTATTTTCTGAGAGAATATGTGCCTGCCTGCTTCTAAAACGCAGTTAGTTGCAGATAATTGGTACCATTTTTTTACTTTTCCTATATTGCATGCGCCTAAGTGACTACAGCTCTGTTATTTGCACTATTTTTACATGTTAAAATAATTTTAACTTGATTTTAGACTTTCACTTGACGGAAAGTTGTTTTTAATTGCTTAATAGCATTACATGTGACTATTTTTTAAGAAAATATGTGCGTGCCTGCTTCTAAAACGCAGTTAGTTGCAGATAATTGGTACCATTTTTTACTTTTCCTATATTGCATGCACTTAAGTGAATATAGCTCTGTTATTTGCACTATTTTTACATATTAAAATAATTTTCTCTGTGCTCAGTGTTTATGGCTTCGTCTCTGCCATTCAGGGCTGTGGGCTGGTTGTCCCTCGTGGCATAGAGTGCTGGGGGTTCTGGGGCCGCCATTTTGGACAACTGGCCGGTTGTCCTTTGTGGCATAGAGTGCTGATGACTCCTTTGAGTGCTGGGGGTTCTGGGGCCGCCATTTTGGACAACTGGCCGGTTGTCCTCTGTGGCATAGAGTGCTGATGACTCCTTTGAGTGCTGTGGGGGCTGGGGCCGCCATTTTGGACAACTGGCCGGTTGTCCTCTGTGGCATAGAGTGCTGATGACTCCTTTGAGTGCTGGGGGTTCTGGGGCCGCCATTTTGGACAACTGGCCGGTTGTCCTCTGTGGCATAGAGTGCTGATGACTCCTTTGAGTGCTGTGGGGGCTGGGGCCGCCATTTTGGACAACTGGCCGGTTGTCCTCTGTGGCATAGAGTGCTGATGACTCCTTTGAGTGCTGTGGGGGCTGGGGCCGCCATTTTGAACAACTGGCCGGTTGTCCTTTGTGGCATAGAGCAATTTCATTTTAACTTTCTTATTTCTCTTTGTCATCTTATTCAAAGGAAAATGACGCCACCGAAAGAGAGGGCCACCTGCCCCATATGTGAATATAAATACTCATGCCTGGGAAAGCACCTGACCACGAGGCATTTTATTAAAAATAAAACAGAAAGGCGCCTGCTCATTAATTTGGGCACGGGCAGAGTTAATTTCCGCCACCTTCCCTGCCCGGTCCCGGGATGTACATTCTCCAAGACCCGGGTGGACCGGCACCTGGAGGAGGGGCACCCGGAGCTGGATCACGCAAAAATCAAGGAGATTGTACGTGACACAAAAAAGCAGGTAACCATGGATGGGCTAAGGGCCCTCCATGCCTCCAACCCCACCCCTCCAGTCATGTCCAACTTGGACATTGGGACGGAGCACGAAGAGGTTGTATTTGAGGCTGCGGAGGTGGTGGAGTCCACCTGCTTGCAGTGTCCGAAGCTGATGAAAGAGCTTGGGGAGCTCCGCCGGCTCCTCAAGCTCAAGCAGCGGTGGGCCAAACGGGCCAAGGCCAAGATCCAGGCTCTGGAGGAGGTATGTAAAAGTCTTTAACATCCTCAGATACTTACCTGAGTTCCTGCCTTCCAGGAGACCTCGATCCTATTCCCGAATGGCAGCGAGCTTGCGCCTCGCTGCCATTCGGGAATAGGATCTAGGTCTCCTTTGTGTCACTTACCTGAGTTCCTTACTTACCTTAACAGGCGCTCCAAAAGGCAGGTGGAGCGGGGGGGGGACTCTGGGGAGTCTGATCTGCCTTGCGGCCAGGAGGCGACCCAGCAGCCAGAGGAGGATTCCTCTGGCGAGGAAGAGGGAGAGGAAGAGGCCTCCAAGAAGACCTCCAAGAAGGCCATCTCGGACACTGTGGCCAAGGTCTTCAGGGGTTTCCCAGAACCCATCCGTAAGTAATGTCACCGCTTGCCACACATTTTTCTGTTTGGAAAAACCATGCAAGTTATGTTTGAAACCTTTTTTATCCAGTGGAGTTCTTGGACGAGTTCTGGGTCCACCTGAAGGGGGCCCTCGGGTCCAAGAAGCAGCAGGAGAACCAGCGGTCCAAGTTGGGCAGGATCCAACAGTTCCTGCTCTTCATGTGTGAGGGGAGGTCCATCCTGCCAAATTGGACCTTCCTTCAGAACATCAGCAGGATCAATGAGTAAGTTTCTCTCTAATTAGCTAATGTATGTGTTCATGTTGAAATTACAACATTTCTTTCTGAGCAGATGGCCGGAACATCTGCACGGGGAGGGCAAGGCCTTCACCACCATCAAGGGCTACATTTTGAACGTGGGGGAGTTCCTCGCCTTCTTCAGGGACACGCCGCCATCGACTTCGCGGGTGTCCAAGAAGTCATTGGTGGCAGTCCTGAGGGCCTTGTCGCAGCTCCTGAAGGCTTTGGCGAAGCGGGTGGTGCTGCGGCAGATCCTTGTCAAAAGGAGGAAGGCCGGGAAGCTCCTACCCAAGGCGGACCTCCAGGCTTGCCAGGAAAGGGCCCGTAAGGCAATCCCTCAGCTGCTTGGTAAGACTTATGTAAAATTTCTGTAATGTCTTCAGTTACTTACCTGACTCTGCCCTTTAGGATAACCTGTAAATTATCCTGAATGGCAAACACGAAGCTGCCTTTTGGGGTCCTCCACAGACTATCCCGAAAGCAGCTTTGTGACTTATTTACCCACTTACCTGAGATGTAATTTCTGTTTTTCAGATGCCTTGGAAACTACGCCTACCCCTTCCAAGATATGCCGCTTTTAAGGGTACATCAACGCGTACTTCGCGAGCCTGTACGGCCACAGAACCGGCGTGCTGACCAACATGTCGGTTCTGGAGGTGGACAAGGCAAAATCTGACACCAAGCCTGGGGACCAGGGCTTTGTGGTCAATGTAAGTGTAATGATCTACCCGAGTTGCTGCCATTTGGGATAATTCCCTGACCATCCCGAATGGCAGCTTACTTACCCTCTCCTTTTTGCACAACAGGTGAAGGAGCACAAGACCAGCAAAGCCTTCGGGCCGGCTCAGGTATATTTCACGGTGGAGGAGTTTTGCTGGATGGAGCAGTGGCTCGCCCTCCGCGAGATCCTTTAGCCCGTTTCCAGGAGGCCATGGACCCAGATGCCCCGAGTTGCAGCGAATTTGCAGAGCCCCCACTCCTTGTCCTCTTTGAGAAATCCAGTGAGGATGAGGGAGAGGGCGCGGGAGCCCCTGTTGAGGAGAAAAAGACGGCAAGTCTTCCCATTTTAAATGTAAAGTTAACTGCCATATGGTATCACGTGTTCCTGCTCCTAAATAGCAGAGTTGAAGCTGCCATTTTGGAGCAGGCACACGTGATCCCATATGGTATGTACTTAAGTGCCTGATATATGTAAAGTAAATTCATGTAACATAAGACAATTAAGGCATTTGGGCCTGCACACGTTTACTTTACTGTGGAGGAGTTTGGCTGGATGGAGCAGTGGCTGACCCTCCGGGAGACCCTCCAGTCATCCACTGACTTAGTTTTCTTTAATGAAAACAGGGTTAGGGTTGGGGTTAGAACATGTAAACTCCATGCAGAAAGACCCCGGGCTGGGAATCGAACCCAGGACCATCTTGCTGCAAGGCAACAGCTCTACCAACTGCACCACTGTGCAGCCCGCCAGTTGACAACTTATTCTTGAATATTTTTTGTAGATATTTGTTAACTGAAAGTACTTCTCAATCACCTGTACTTTTCACATGATGAAAATAATGTTAGATTTAATTCAGATTGTTTTGAAATTTCCGATTACCTCATTTTCTTCACATGCATGATGGTTTTTTTCTTTTCTTACTCATCATTCAACAAAGTGATTTGTTCTAGCAGCTCTGAGTAAACTTATTTTGACAAACTGCAGAATCATTTGTGACTATCTTAAAAGATTTTTTTTTGTCTGTATCAAGTTATAAGTTATCTTTAGATGTTTTCTCAGTTTTAAACTTTTGTTCACAAACTAAGCATTTAGAGTGATGGAATAGTCTTCATAGTAGTTGTTCAATAGGTTTTTTTATTTATGGTGCTGTTCAGTTAAGTATTAGTTTTCATTCTAAAATATGTTTAACAGTTTGGGGTTTTTTTCTTGCAGTACCATTGCACAGATTCCAATGCTTCCCGACATCAGGTGAAAGAGAGTGTGCATGGGGCTTTCCAATTAAGCCTCAAAACCCTTGAAAAAAAGAGGCCGACAACTAAAGGCGGCAGAAAATAAAATCAAGTATCTTGGGAAGGAACTCAACAGTGTGAAGCAAGAATTGGTTGTTGCTCAAGGAAAAATTGACAACTTGGAAGGTTGTGCAGCATTACCATGTCATGGTAGGTATATTTATAGTATATCATGTTAATTATAGGTTTTATTTCTGTTTTACATTTTAAAGGAAATAAACATGTTGTAATGTATATCATGAGGTATCTGTAATGTATACAGAAAGTATTTTTTGGTTCTCATATGGTGTTTTCCTTGAGTTAACTCATTTTCCTTTCTTTTACAGGTAGGGAAACACCTTCAACACAATTAAATCAAAGTGGACCACAATTACTCAAATCACATTCAGAAACATAAACATATCAAAGTAGGGGAGAGTGGGGTATTGTGAGACATTGGGTAATGTGAGACACCCCCTATATCTAGGCAATGGAACAAAATTATGGTCATGTGACCATTATATTTACAAGCCCGTCCCATTCTCCCTTTGCCAGGAAGGTGAAGTTGGTGCTGTTGCTGTGATAAGTATGTTTTTTTTTCATAAAAATTTGTTTTTTGCTCGTGAAAGTAAATTTTCTAGCTATAAACAAAATTAACTATTGTGTCAAAGCAAATTAATTCAGGTAGAAAAATTTATATCATGCATGTTGATGAACTTCCAACATATACAACCATGTGATTGATGCTAGTTCAAGATTAGCCTGACTTTCTAGAGATGTTGTTTTTTATAAAATGGTGGCTGTGGGGTTAAATGAGACAAATGACGTGGGGTAATGTGATACAATGTCTTACGTTATCCCATCATGAAGTACAATTTAAGTTTAGTCTTAAACATATTTAGTGTAATATTACATTACATCTGTTTAATTTTTATGTCATAACCATTGTAGAAAAGCCATCATGCCAAGAAAGTACACCAGGAAAACAACCTGGGGACAAACACCCCTCGCAGAATTGGAGAGTGCAGCTGCTGAGGTCAGGCAAGGAAAGAAGTCTTTAAGAAAAGCTGGAAGGGACAGAAATATTGACAAGACAAGCCTACAAAGATTCATAAAGAAAAAAGAGAAAGGGCAAGTAAAATCAGTAGCCTGGAGTGCAGTAGCTGAGGCAAAGAGAATATTCACAGATGAGATGGAGGAGGAGCTTGCTAAACACTTGAAACAACTAGCTGACCAGTTCCACGGCCTTCCTCCAGTTAAGTGCCGCGAACTGGCATTTGAATACGCAAAGAGAAACATTATATCCCTGTTCCAACCAATTGGACAGAGAAACAATGTGCAGGTATGCTAGGTGTGCAAGTGATCACAAGCTAAATAATGATGCTAAATAATAATCTTATAATAATAAATTATGTACTCTCCAGGAATAGAGTGGTTTTGGAGGTTTCTTGCATGTTGCCATCTCTCTGTCCGAACTCCAGAGGCAACATCCCTGGGAAGGGCTACAGCCTTCAATAAAACTACAGTAGGGGAGTTCTTCGACAATCTGGCTGTAGTGATGTTGTGAAAAACTGCCTCAACCTAATAGGCCTGGAGCAACCACATGGAGAGAGCAAATCTTCACCTTTCCCTGTAACTTTCAGGGCTGGAATGTAGAGTAGGCATTGTCATTGAGTATGAAGCTGATGTTCTAATCCAGGTGTGTCCAGTCTTTATCCTTAGTCCCGAGCTGTTCTAGCTGGTTATGATAATCCTATTTTCTGAGCCCCAGTCTGTAGTGTGTTCTAGCTGGTTCCGATTATGGGTCCACGTTCTGAGACCCAGACTGTGCATTAGCTGGTTCTGCTTGTACTTTGCTCTTGACACCCAGATACTAGCTAAAGGTCCTGTGTTATGATTATCACACTGTGAATGTTTATTAAAACATTTTGAAGTATATTATGTTGTATTTGATTTACAATTTAATACTTTGGGTTACTTTCAAGTGCTAACTATAATTAACCAATCTCCATAACACTGATCGTAGTCTGAAAATTTTTTGTTTTTGAAGTTTAGGTTGTCAGTCAGGATTCAAATTGTTAGAACATGTGTTATGGTAGTTTTAAAGTGGAAAACGCAAGTGTATCAGCTTACCCCCAAATGGTTCAATTTACCCCATTGATTTTTCTGGTCTGTCTAACTTTACCCCTGATCTGGGGTAAAGTGAGACACAGGACCACTTTTTTTAAAACAATCATATTTTCATTGTCCTTTGTCTTGACGATATTCTGACAACTTCCATAGCTAGGAAACATCCCAAATTAATAGGAAATGTTTACATTTTACTCATACATCATTTTACCTTACCTATAGGGAAACAAATGTAAAAAATGGCTCACATTACCCCACTCTCCCCTATGACACTTTAAATTCAAGTTCAGGTCCAAATGTAAATCCAGATACTCAGTTCCATGAAAAGTCTCAGTTTGATTCAGTCCAAAAAGATAATAATTCAATCAGTTCTGTTCAGTTCAGTTCGAACTAGTTCTTGATATTCCTACCGCTCCGCAGGGGATCACCACACGCGGGAGAATCCCTCCCTGATGCAATGGAGAAGATGAATAGAATGTCTAGGTCTGGCTCGCCATCTTGAATCCCGTCTGTGAATGTGCACGCCTGCACATGGCAGACCAATACTCGCTCTGACCGAACAAAAAACCTGACTTGTGTAACAGGCCACAAACACAATAAAACTCTTTTTAAATCCTCAAATTATACAAATAAACTCTTCTTCATAAACTCAATACATTAACTGGATAACAGTTTATGACGAAGCTTTTCTTCGTAGTCAGCTATGTTTTTAGCGTTAGCTATCCGCCAAAAGAAAAAGTACAACACGATAAAAATGCAGAAAAATAAACACATACCTCACCAAAACCGATGTAACTTGGTTCTCATAAAATCCCCATCAGTTCCTGACCAGGTAAATTATGTTTTTGTTTTAGTATAATATTAACTTTTCCTGCTAATTAATCACTGCTCTTTTCCTCCGATTCCTCCTCTGCTCTCTCCCTCAGGTCTGTGTACTGCAGCGTCACCCAGGCGCCACGCCTGTAACGCTCTTAAAGGAACAGCAACGTTATTTTCTGTCAACAGACTTTTAACCAACTATTTATTCCTATTTATGTCAGATTTTAACGTGGGTTACATCAGCATAGAGGGTCTTACACATTATTCTTAATTTAGATATGTAAAAATTTAATTGCAAGTAGTTCTAAGTACGTTGGAGATATTTTAAATAAATATTTTGTTTTATTTAGTCATACATTTTTGGACATCTACAATGCAAGTATGATAGTCATATGGAGTCGAATATATGTTAAGACGGCCTGTATTATTGCTACATGTAGTATACATGTAGTATTGCTGTAAGTCATATGACTTTCACAGATGGTGGTGAGTCACTGCTAGGTAAAGGTCCTACTACGTAATACGCAGTGACTAGGCTGCAAATCTAATGGTTGTCTTGTTATTTTTTTAATCTGATTGGTTAATTGAGCTCTCGGACACACTGAGATTTGACTTAGTCTTTCGCAGACCCTTTGTGAGTGAGTGGGTATCTCGTGAGAGTTTTCACATATTCTTCACAAGTTTCAACCAGGAGTCTTTCAGATTGCATTGTGCGAAGTTTGAATCGGCATGTACAAGATTTGGCCTGTTATACAGAACATTGGAAACCTAAATGCATTGCTATTACAGAAACATGGGTGTCTTCAACCCAAATGGATACATTAAAGATAGATAGTTACAGTTTCAATAACTGTCCAAGATATTTGTCATATACTACTAAGCATCTGGAACTGACTGCGTTGCAAGACCAACAACACGGTGGTGTTGGCAGCTATTGTGCAGACAATGAAGAATTTCAAGTACTACAGCAACCAGAGCTGAATTTGGAGTGTTTAGTGCACATATGTCAGAGTCAAGGCCCGCGGGCCACATCCGGCCCGCGAGAAGATTTTCTACGGCCCCTGGGATGATCTTGATTTATTATTAGAACCGGCCCGCAGCAAGCCGGCACCCCGTCTGAAAAAATGCGAGTTTTATTGTAGCAGCCTGAAACGTGCTGAAAAGCACCAATCATGATGCAGAGCATCATGATTATGAGCATAAGACAACAGCACATTTCAAACTTTTTCCAGAATTATGATTGTTTTTAGATTGATAGGTAGAACTATTTACATTTTAGAGACTGGGGTTCTCCTAAACAAGAGTTCTAAATAAAGCAAAAGAAATTGCTGAGAAAATGGTTTAATAGACACAGCTGAGTTCCAATTTATACAGCTATTATGCAGAAAAAGAGAGCAAATAAAACATTTTTTGGGTATTCAAGTGTGTTTTCCACCTAGTTCTACTACCATTGTTTTAGTCTCCTGGGCAAGTATGACATCGACAAAAAAGGATAAAGGGTTGAACTCCAGAGATAATACTTGGTATATGACAAATGATCTCTAATACCGGTTGAGAAATGTTAGTGGCCGACAAGGGTAATAAATGGACAGAAAATTGGGGTACCACCAAATACACGCAATATCAGAAACAAATACTAATACAGATGAAGGAATACAGATATTTATAAACACGACTGCGTATCCTCCTAGTTTTAAAGAAAAAAACTGGCTCAACATCCTGGGGATTCTATTTGTGGGCTTATGCATCAGGGGCTGACCCAAAATTTCTGACAATTCTTTGTGAAGAATCTAAGGAAGGTGTGGGGAATGATACTTCTCCATGGACAGTAGGGGTGAAGGTGAAAGAGGTAAAAACTGTTGATGACTGGTTCAGAGTTGCCACAGGTGTGTCAGGGAATAATAATAACTGGTTGTTAATGGTAGAACAAGCTGCAAAAATGACTAAAAAAGATTGTGTAGTCTGTATGGAACCAAGGCCTCTACTTTGTGTGACTCCAGCAACCATCACAAAACAATGTTTATTAGAGGTAATGACTAAAACTAATCCTAATAGCACCTGAATGATTTATGATTCAATATTTCCCCTTAGTGCAGCAAATGAAAAGAAACCTTTATTTTCTAAGAAAATAGCTCCAGGTAACTTCTCATGTGTAACTATAACTGGGACTGGGAAAAGATTGGGAAATCTTTCAGTGTGTACTACTGTAATCACTGTAAACAATTATTGTAACCCTGTTTCTCATGCAGATGTTTGGTGGTGGTGCGGTGATGACAGACTTTTTGATAGATTACCTGGAAAGGTAACAGGATTTTGTGCATTAGTTTCTTTGTTATTACCTGTATCTGCCTATCCCATATCTGCAAAAGACCTAATTGTCATGAAGCGGTGTGGTAGTGTGGTGAGGTAGAGGCTTGAGATCCAGGTAGAAGTGATGAAATAGATGGTTTTATTGTAAAGAGTGGTCCAGAAAAATGTCCAACAACCAGGCAGCACGGCACAGCAGAAAGCCAGGGCTCAGCACCAGTAGCAACTGGAGGCAACGAATGGAACAGATGACACTCACGAAATGAGTTGACATCAGACGAGAAGTCACGTAGGACCCGACCAAGACACAGACACAGACACACAGGTGACACTAAATACATAGGAGGTAATCAGGGAATGAGACACACCTGGGAACTAATCAAAGGGAGACAGGACAACACAAAGACTCAGAGACACAGGAAACTTGAAATAAATACACAGAAAAACATGAAACTAATACACACTTTGTCTAGCATTTTGCCTTAGCAGTGGCATCACCTACAGAAACGTGGACTAACATGGAAAGATAATGATAATGATCCTTTGTACGTCGATGCCATCTGTGTCCCTCGTGGTGTACCTGATAAATATAAACTAGTTGACCAGCTGGTTTTGATTCTACAATTTGTTGGTGGTGCATGGTAAACAAAAACGTAGAGAGAATTAATTACATCCATTACTACGTACAAAGACTGGGTAACTGGACACAGGCTGGTTTCGAGGCGGTCCATGAGCAGATGGCTGCTACCTCACTGATGGCTTTTCAGAGCCGCATAGCTCTCGACATGCTGCTGGCTGAGAAAGGAGGGGTGTGTACTGTCTTTGGAGGAAGATGCTTCACATTTTTGCCAAACAACACAGCGGCTGATGGGAGCTTGACGAAGGACATTGCAGGGCTCCGTACCCTTAATGGCAAAATGAAGGAACTCTCTGGAGTGGATACTTCCATGT
Source organism: Gambusia affinis (assembly GCF_019740435.1). Taxonomy (NCBI): domain Eukaryota; kingdom Metazoa; phylum Chordata; class Actinopteri; order Cyprinodontiformes; family Poeciliidae; genus Gambusia; species Gambusia affinis. The sequence goes on from NC_057883.1 coordinate 51,087, forward strand.
GGGATACATGGATGGATGCTTTTGGAAAGTACTGAACCCTTGTGTCCTATGTCTTAGTATCAATTGCAGTCTTTGCTGCAGTTTTAAATCTTTTGTGGATGTTGTTGTATTCCTTGCCTGCGTTCTTTGTTTAACCGTCTCATTACCACAGCGATATCGTCCATGGAGGACCGGATGGCACAGATGTATCCTAACCCTTTATAAGCCAAAAATCCTGAAACTGACAAAGAATACTCTGATGAGGATTCTCCTGACTGGTATCCAGATCCTAACCTTTAGACTGAGTACGACTCTTGAGTGTAAGCATATTTGCGTTCCAAAAAAAATAAACTCCCAGCTGAAAATCATTTGAAGTGGCTGTCTTTGGAGGGATATGAGAAGTGGAACAAATATATAATAAACGGGGGAAATGGTCCTTCGAGCACATAGACAGGGTGTCATCGTCGATATTTTTTAAAAAAAGCTCATCAGATTAATACACATAGTGAGAAAAATGTAATCTTTAGTTAAAAACCAGTTTCAGGCAGAATATTCTGTGCCTAATAATAATCACTCAGCCGTTGGGTCTGGTCTGTCATTCCGGAGATATGACAGTTATTTACTTATCTTCTGTTGCTGGGCTTCTCACACACTGGAGCAAACTTGTGAAGGGCAAAGGAGAAACAATGACTCTGTAAGCCTGAGTAAAATATAATAAACTGATTAAACATCATAAGATTAATATTAAATAAACTTCTAATAAAAGCAAACATACTGTAAATAATTATTTTATTCCACAGTAATGTTACAGTTAACAAAGTTGGTTACATGTTTAATTCAGGTCATCTGAAAAAACTGAACTGAAATGAAATTTAATAAAAGAACTGATCTGAATTGCACCAAACTTTCAGACAGACATTATACATTCAGTGGTGCTTGTCAGACAGAACCCACAGGCACATCTTAGGGCCACAGGATAGGTGTATATTGGGTCAATGTTGGACTTGCAGTTGGGTAGTTTCACGCTGACCATACGTGTCATGTTGTAGGTACAAACACGCTGGTAAGACTCTATGAAAGGGGATTCCAGCACTGGCTTCTGGAAGTAGAAGACAGAAAATAATGTTAATGACTGTCAATCAGTCTAATTTTATTTGGCATTTCAAAGTGCTTTATATCATAAAAATACAAAAACACAAAGTTATGCAACATACAATCAACAATTGTAACATTACGTTTAGTCAAGGGCCATTGTTAAATTCTTAATCCATGATATTTCAGAAGCAACTCTAAACAAGTGGGTTTTTAGTCTAGATTTAAAGACACTCAGTGTTTCAGCAGTTTCGCAATATAAAAATTTGTGTAGTGGTTGCACCAACTAGTCGACTAGTCCAGTGTTTCCCAATTCCAGTCCTCAGAGCCCCCCTGCCTGCATGTTTTAGGTGTTTCCTTCTGCCACACACATGGATTGAATCTTTGCATGACATCTTCTGCAGCCACCAAGTACTGCAGGAGCCTGTTAATTACCCAATCATTTGAATCAGCTGTTCTGGTATAGAGGCACATCTGAAACATGCAGAGCAGGGGGGCCTGAGGACTGGAATTGGGAAACACTGGTCTAGTCTATTCTTTACTCTGCAATGACTTTTAATACTGGGCCTGTGGACTAATCATAATCATGTGACAAAACAGATTTTTTTCAAGAAAATAAATGGAAGTGAACTGGGTGAGTTCATCAAGTAGTTCAAGTTGTATAAAAATGTAAATTTTTGAAAGAGAAGCTGAAAATTTCAGCAAAGGCTACTGGCATAGGGGCATTGCATGACGCAGTGGTTAGCGCAGCGCCCTGCATATAGACTGTAGCCTGGGGCAGGGGCGCTGTTTAGAGGGGAAAAGTTTTGACAATTCTAAGGGCCCCTGACCAATGGGTCCCTCCACAATTTTATTTATTTTTTGTTCATAAAAATAAAAAAATGGGGCCCTGTCAACTACAAAATAAATTATACTGTGTTTTCTAAAATTGTTTTCAGTAATACAAATCAAACGTTGCCCCTCCCAGACAAAAAGCTCACATTTGCCCTGAACCCCCCTGGATCTGCATGAAATGGTTCGTTTCTGCTTGGAGCACTTGAGGTGACTGTGTTCAGCCGCTGTCAGCAGAAAACAAGAATGACTGTAGCTCTTACTATGCTGCTAAGAAAAATAATAAAGTTAGGTTTTCAAAAACATAGAGAGACAGAGAGAGAAAACGGTAAACCTGTCAATTTGTGACCCAGTTTTCCCCTATTAGTGGGCAGACTGTGAGATTATCAACCATTTAGCATAGTTAGCTTAGCTGCAGAATACTGCTTGCCTCCGTTTTACTAACATTTAATGAATTAAGGAAAAAAATGTATTTGTAAATGTCAGTGTTCTTTTAAAGTCATATAATGCAGTTTGAATAAAATGCAACTACATAGCATTTTGTGAGAAGTCAGGATTGCTTCCATGTATATTTTGCATTTTGTCTATGACTGTTGCTCGTGGTGAGAGACGTTTCAGTAATCGAAAACTAATAGAAAAAATTTAAGCAACCAACTTGCATACTGTATGTGGACAGTTGCATGTAAAATTCATGAGCAGTAAATATTGTGCTAGTTATCAGTATTGGACAACAGAAAGCAAGGCAGTTGCAAGACTTTAAAAATTGTGACGCTTTTGATGAGAGGTAAGTCAAGTGCAGTGATATATTTGTTTTCTCCTCTCTTCTGATGTCTACATGGATGACTATATTTCCACACTTAAACAGTTTTTCTAAAGTGGATTTTCAATTGAAGCAGGAAATAATAACTAGAAGAAGACCAACACCGGAGCTCAAAGGTTTACATCGCGACAGAAAGGTACCGCTGTTCTCAAAAGGAGTGGTATAGAAGAAAAGACAGGCTTTGTGAATGTCTTGCTAGAAACTGCCTTTTCTGCTTTCTTTGCATTCTTTTCTCAACTTGTGACATTGTGTGGACTCAGATGGGATTTAGTGACATAAGAATTTGCTAAGAATCCTCATCAAACATGAGTGGTCAATCACTCATATTCAAACCAGATCACACTAAAAACATTTGGGATGTCATTTGGATGAACGGATATTTTTGTACAGAATGAGAGTTGCATGAAATCCATTTTTAAGTAAAGGTAAGACGGCAATAAAATGTTTTTGTTTAGTTTTTTTTTTAAATGTGCGTGAAGAAACATAACCCACAAACTGCTAATAACAGCTGAAGCTAGTCAACCACAGCAATCACTTATTAATAAAACATTAAGCCTAAAAAACTGCAACAGACTGAATGTTCTGTTCTTTGAATATTTTTGGTGTAGAATCCTTAGATATAGTGATGTTGTCAGTTGTTATGGCAATGAGTCTGTGTGTAGGTTGGCCAATACAGAGAGCAAGAAAGATGTGGTTTCCAGTTGTACTTTGGTTTTTTCTTTAGCCGTGAAACATAGCACAAAATTAATAATACCTAGATTTCCAGCTTTCACTGAGTTAATGGAATTGTGCTACGGCAGCAGCACGGCTATGGATGACATGTAAAAGAATAGTCTTTTTGTCCTCCAGCGTTGTCTGAATGTGCAAAATTTCTGTAAGTAAACAATAACGTGCAGGGGGTCTATATTTGTAATGATTAATTCAGTGCCTCATCAGCTATGAACCTTACTGCACATCACTGCTACATATATAGGGTGACCATATTTTCATTTGGGAAAACCAGGACACCTTTGAGCGGGGGGACACCACGACACGTTGGATTAAGAACAGGGCTGCCCACACTGACGTGGATCAGGGATTACGTCACACGCAGCGCAGTGCCCTAGTGCCCGTAAATTTAATGGTCCAATGAAGGTAATTTAAAAAACAGGACATTTCCTCACTTTCTAAAAAACACCCGGGACGCCCGGGACAGGACGTGAAATACGGACATGTCCCGGGAAATACGAACGTTTGGTCACCCTATACATATACAATGACATTACTTTTGTCCCCGAATAAAGGAACATAGTTGCTGAGCCTTTCTTGCTCACCCACTACTTCACAGATGCTCTCATTTACTCTCATTAACTTTTCCCTGCCTATCTCCTCCCTCTGTCTACTACCCTTGGATTTATGGTTTGTGTTTTTCTTGTATTTTTTGTTTTGTTTTTTGTTCTTCCTTTTTACTATTAAATCTTCAGCAACATTCGCTATTGTAAGTCTGCTGCTTTTGGGTGAGATTTACAAATGCACATCATGGCAATCCCTTTGTGGAATGGTCCTTCCTAGTGAAGTTCCTAACAGAGCACTTCACTCAGGGGCTACAGGTGTACTGCTAGTTTTTAGAGTTTCTAAAAGTAGAATGAGAGACAAATACTTTAGCTAACAGGTTCCTCTCCTGTGGAACCAGGTCCCAGTTTACTGAGGCAGACACCCGGTCTACTTTTAAGACTAGAATTAAAACATTCCTTTTTTCATAAAGCTTATAGTTAGATTAACTTAAGTGACCCTGATCTATCTCTTTAGTTATATTGCAATAGGCTTAGACTACTAGATAAGAAACTTACCACTTTTTCTCACTTTCCTCTACTACTCCTCTCTAATTTGCATTATTTTCCATTATTTTAAATGTCAACTCTTTGTTTTCTTGCATTTATTGTTTTTTCCATAGAAGCTACATCTGGTATGGGATCCTGTTTGGCTGTGATTCCTTCCTAGAGGAAGGCGTCAGCTGACATAATGTTGCCATCAACCAATTGTTCTCCCTCTCCTGCTATTAACTTTTTATTTTTATGAACATCAAATCCTACATAGGTTGAGCACAACCCAGGAAAGGAGGCTTTAGTCCTCAACTCAGCTGTTGCAGGTTCGAGTCCCGGCCTGGTGACATTTGCCACATGTCTCCCCCCTCTCTTTACCCAATTTCCTGTCTGACCACTCTCACATAAAGGCCACTACAGCCAATAAAACCTTTAACCTCTTGCACCCTCAATGGTAGGTTAAATGAATTTCTGCCTGACAAAAACATACAAAAATAAATAAATAATAGCCTCACAGTTATCAGATTAAACTTTCTAGTGAATGGGTTGCTTTCAAGAGCTGAGTGAATTCCAGTGTGGAACTGTGATAGGATGACACCTGTGCAACAAATCCAGTTGTGAAATTTCCTCGATCCTAAATATTCCACAGTCAACTGTATTATAAGAAAATGGAAATGTTTGGGAACGACAGCAGCTAACCCAAACTGACAGAGTGGGGTCAACAGATGCTGAAGCTCATGATGGAAAGAAGTCGGCAACTTTATACAAAGTCAGTCACTATTGCCCTCCAAACTCAAGCTCAAGACCAGTGTGCAGAGAGCTTCATGAAATGGGTTTCCAAGGTGGAGCAGCTGCATCCAATCCAGACATCGCCAAGTACAATGCAAAGCGTCGGATGCAGTGGTGTAAAGCCGCTGCCACTGGACTCTATTGCTTGCTCTGGAGTGATGAATCCTGCTTCTCCATCTGGCAATCTGATGGACGAGTCTGGGTTTGGTGGTTGCCAGGAGAACGGTACTTCTCTGTCTTGGAGCAGGGGGGATTATGGTGTGGGATTGTTTTTCAGGATATATATATATCCTGAAAAACAAGATATATATATATCCTGAAAAACAAGATATATATATATATATATATATATGTGTGTGTGTGTGTGTGTATTTTATTCTATACTGCCTGACACGCATCTAAATCTGTAATATATTTGTTTCTGATTCTGTATTCATTGCTCAGCTGTACAATTAAAACAAACAGGAGGCTGAATATCTTTCTCACTCAAGTTTGTTTTCATCACATACTAAAAAAGTCCCACATTTCCTGCGTGATTTCACTCTAAATGTATATATCTTGTTTTTGTGCTTCTCACCTCCCATGTCTCACAGCGCCCCCAGCAGGCATCAGTAGTGATGAGCAAACCACCACAACCAGGCTTTTTAGCAAGGAAGGTGAACTCCCGAACTGCACATCCAATGAACTGCTGCAGATTGACAGCTGATACATTGTGAAGGAAGAGAGGTGGTTGACAGGTCCAAAGGAGAATCAATTTTAGCATCAGTGTAGACTTCCTGTAGAGAAAATTTTATATTGGCAACATTCATTCCCATTAAACTTCTCAAATTTAAATCCTTTACAACTTACAGCTTTTGAAAAAGTTCAGAGTATTACCAGTTCTTCAGCAGTATTCCGATGCTAAAGAAATGACTTGATGTTTCTGCACCCCATAAAAGGACATCAAAAATAGACTATGTCCTCGCTGTCTAAATTGGTTCAGTGGTTTCAGTTAGAATTGTCAAACTGCCTACCAGACCACAAGCCTATTATTAATCAAATCAAATTTCCTCAGGCACATTTTAAAATGAACAGATGGAGGTTCAATATTAAACTATTACATAATAAGTAATGTATTGAACATTTAATACATAAATTAGAGTACTTTATTAAAGTTGAAAGTGTCCCTAATCCTGTTTATTTGGGCTGTTATTAAGGTGTCTTGAGAAATATTTCGATCTGTTTTAGCTCCCATTATAAAAAAGTTATCTTAAAATAAAACAGTTAAAATCAGTGTCAAATACAAGAGAATGCACTGAAATTTAAAAACTCAAAACAGAATTTGTATTGACGCTTACACAATGTGAATTAAAGGATCAGTTTAAACACAGAGTAGATTTCCTGATGCATGTGACTGAACATAAATACTACTAGAAGGTGGAAACCAAGTAGACTTTTGGCAGTGATGCTAAAATGGCAAGAATATAATGGGAATATTGTTTGGAGAAAATAAAGAAATATTAACCTCACCTGCTGAGCTTACTGATACTTTTAGAAGATTTTTTTTTTACAGTTATATGCATCTGAATGCTTTCCCTAACTATTTCCAATGAAGAACTGGATGATTTAAAAAATATATATCTTAATCTTTCAACTTTACTTCCACAAGATATAAAAATGTTAGATTCTCCATTTACTTAACAAGAATTCCATAATGCACTCAAACTCATAAATAAATAATGTTCTTTGGGTATTGATGGAATACCAGTTCAAATATATTTAGATCTCTGGGGCCTATTGGACCCATGCTGGTTGGAGGCAGTGAATTATGCTATCAATTATGCTTTTTTAAAATCTCTTTATACAGCACTGATTATAGTCTTGCTAAAGCCAGAAAAAGAATGTGCCAATTATCGACCTATATCTTTGATAAATAGATATCAGTAGCTATTGGCATCAGCACTGGCTCCCCCAGCACTGATGGCGGGTCTATCTGCTGAGTCCTTTGTTCTCCATGCTCTACATACATGATTGTGTATCAGTCCACCATGTCAGGGGAGATGAAGCTGCCTACAGGAATGAGTACAACAACTTGATCCTAAACACAGCCAAGACCAAGGAGCTCATAGTGGCTTTTAGAAAAAAGACATTCAAACACTGTATATCCGTGGAGACCCCTTCGAGAGGGTGTCAAACTTTCATTTCCTGGGAGTTCATACCATGGAGAACCTGGTCTGGAATATAAACACAGCAGAACTGGCAAAGAAGGCCTAGCAGAGACTCTCTAAGAGCTTTCAGTATTTCAGTAATTATTCCCTTGTGTGCATTTAAACTCACCTTTTTTTCTTGGTCCCTGTTGGGTCCTTGTCATGTGTCGTGTCTTGTCTACCCTGCCAGTCATGTTTACCAGCTGCTACCACTGTCTGAGCTCCTTGCTTTATTGCTCACCTGTGCTCCCTGGACATCTGTATTCTGTCTTCATCAAAACCTCCATATTCACCAGCTAAACAGAAACATGGCCCCTTGTTTGAGTATAAAAAACAGGCAAATGCTAATTTTAAATATGCTTTAAGATTTATAAAGAGAAATGGAAATACTGTAATGTCTGACTCTCTTGCAAGAAAGTTATGAAATAATGATGTTAAGGACTTTTGGAAAGAAATTAAAAAATAAATAAATAACTGCAAAACATCACTACCAACTACTGTTGATGGTATTAGTAATGTAAAATAAATTACTCAGTTATGACAGGAGCACTAGAGTGCACTGTTGAACTGTGTCAAAAGTAACACTTGTAGTGAGTAACATACATAGTAGTGAGAAACAAGAAATATATAATGCAATTATGACACTGAAAGACAACAGGGCCTGTGGGATGGATAACATTTCTACTGAGCATCTTAAAAATTTAAGTAAGAAACTGTCCATTACTTTCTATGTGTTTTACTGGCTTTCTAGTCCATGGTTTGTTACCTAACTCAATGCTATCTATCATACTGGTACCCATTATTAAGGACAAAGCAGGTAAGATTAGCTCTTTGGAGAGTTACTAACCCATAGCTTTAGCTAGTAGTTTGTCAAAAGTTTTAGAAAGAATCTTATTCAATAGGGTGGAAGAGTTTGTCTTGAACTCTGACAATCAATTCGGTTTTAACCCCTTATGTGCAACTCCGGGGGTGTATCAGATTCCGCTTGGCATAACACAGCCTGCTGGCATGCTGTTATGTGTTATTGTATTTTTAATAATAGAAAAGTATTGAAAAGCTAAACAAAATCAACCTGGCATCAATCTTCTTCTGTTCTCCTTTCTGGTTCTATTATAATTAATATATTTTTATATCTTCACACCCTGAAGCTCCACCTGGCTCTCCTATCTTTTCCCTGACCTATTTTCATAATAAAATTGTTTAGTTTATTTAAAAAGTAATAACAGGTTAATACATATTTCAATACAATAACTGAAGACCTCACCTGAGCGTCCCCAGTCTCTTCAACAGCATCACTATTCTAGCACTGCCATTCTCCCGATGAGACATTACACATAATATCTAATATGTTATATGTTAAGTAGTTGAGTATGATCAGATATTGTGTAGCCATTTACACTTTGAACAACAAAACTGTTCTTTCAGTCTCATTGTGATGAAACAAAACATTGTGTCTAGAGTAGCTAACCTTTGGACAAAGTTAGCAGTAAAATATTGAACCATTCCAGAATTAAAATTATTTAACCAAAAATATGATACCTATATATTAAAGTAAACTGACAAGATGTTATAAACAAGAAATATTTACTGCAACATCCCCAACAGTTTCACCTCATTCAAAACAGTTAGGGATCTGACTCCCGCTGCTGTCTCCTGCCTCTCAAATTCTCTGTAAAACTGTGCTTTTTCTGTCTTTCCCTGTATTACTCATGAACATTGATCATCTAGCTCATTTTAATAAATACTGAGGTGCTTTGGATTGACCACTTACAGTTCAGTGTGAGCATGTAGAGGGTGAAACCTGAAGCAGGACCTTGAGTGCAAGGTTCTGTTCAGGGTTTGCTGAGACAGTGATTATTTCTAAAGGTAATTTTAGAGCAGAATAGACTTGATTAGCATTTACTCACCAATGCAACTTTATCCTCCTAAGTGTCATATCTTCTGTAACTGGCAGCTTCTCCTTGGGATTGAAACTAACAGCACAATGAAACAAAAGGGAAAGTTATTTTATCTAATGAACAACAGTCTTCTACTTCCCTCTCAGATGTTCAGTTACTTTCTTCACTAGAGAATTGTCTCAAATGAACCACATTGTGTGTTCCTCAGATTGAGCTCTTTGCTAATGAATCTGACAGAACAAACAAGGGCTTTTTATCATCCTTTCTTTTGCCTTTCGAAAGCTGAAGTCCTCATTTTACTCTCCCTCCCCTGCTGACTCCCTGAACCCCCCAAAGGCCTTTCTACATGCCACTGCCCATATGCTTCAGTCACCAGCTTCTTTCCACTCCATTACCTTAATTAAGGAAAGAGACTGCTCTTTTGTTAATATCCTTCCATCTGGAAGATGGGCTGCAACATACTGTCAAAGTTCCAATCTATGTCTAGTCTTACTTCTTAAAGCTCAATTAGCTGGCTCCACAAACAGACCCCACTCTTGTTCTCACATGCCAGAGGCAGTAATTTCACCCACACTTTTCTATTTTTTCCCTTTTTTTGACAGCCATAACCCACACAGAAACAGTAGGCTATTTAAAATGAGGGCTGATCAGTGATGGCATAGTTACTTTGAAAAAGTAACTTTAATCGGACTACTGATTACTCCTTGAAAAAGTAACTTAGTTAGATTACTGACTACTTGATTTGGAAAGTAACTAAGTTACATTAAAAGTAACTTTTTAGTTACTTTCAGCAGCTGCTGACAACAACGCTCCGCCTCCTGTGAAAATCACATTGATCTTTGCTAATACTTAATTGTCAGCTATTTTATAATGGCAACATCAACAATGTGTCTCCACTGATAAGGTTGAATTGAAGAGGAGATTGTACAAAAAAAACAGTACAAAAAAATAAAAAACGTGAGTACTTTGTGTGGTCCACTGTTGTCTGAAAGAAGGATTTTAAAGCCCCCAAACCCCCCACCTTCAGGTTCTGCGTTACGGCCCTGCGTTTGGTGTCACAGCACAGAGCTCCTCCTGCAGCTCCACAGCTCAGATGGTTGCACAGATTGGTGACACTTATCTTAATATTAATAATTAGAATGGCGTTAACTTGCCATTATAATTATTGCCAACTACGGACACGTTCATTCGTGGCTGTTTTCACGTTTATTGCGCTGTTCATATTGGTCTCGATGTTTGCGGTTTTCTGGAGCGCAACGCGAAGCTCGACGTCATTCAGAGGTAATACATTAACAAAGACACAGCGGGACGGATCATCCGGGAAATGATGGACAGGGAGAGACGGAGTAAGACTACCTTAATGACGAACAAATTCTGGGATTTATTATGAGTCTCTGCATATTTCCAAGCCCAAATGAACAACTTCACGTTCAAAAACGAGCCCAAAAAGGCGCAACACGCCGCTCATTAAATTTGCAAGCGACTTTACAAAAATGAAGCCCAAAGCAGCTTATAATAATCGGACTTGGCGACAGAAACTCAAAATAGTTCCAGTTTTTCCTCCAACAAAATGCGCATCTCCCTCCATTGTTTTCATTTCTGTCGCATAGAGACGTCGGTCACTCGACAAGACGAGTAGAGGAAATACGATTAAATTACAAAAGAAGATAGTAACGCAGTAATGCAAAAATGATTTTGACAAGTAACTGTAGTCTGACTACTGGATTTGAAATAGCAACGCGTTAGATTACTAGTTACTGAAAAAAGTGGTCCGACGTCAGTAACGCGTTGCAAATTAACGCGTTACTGACATCACTGGGGCTGATGCATGTAATAATAATAATAATAATAATAATCTTTATTGTCATTATAGAAACCATGCAATAAAGTTACATGGATTATAACAAAAAAAATGGTTGATGAATAGTGCTCGAGGGTATTTAATGCCCTTATGGCTACCGGATATAAACTGTTATTCAGTCTGTTTGTTCTTTGCATTAATGCTCCTGTATCTGCAGCCAGATTTCAGCAGTTGTAACAAATTGTGGCTGTGGTGTGAAGAGTCTTTTAAAATGTTCTGGGCTTTCCTGAAGCAACAGGAACTGTGGAGTCCTTTAAGAGAAGGCAGAGAGCAGCTGATGGTCTTCTGGGCAGATTTTACGTTTCTCTGGAGAGTCTTCCTCTGTGCTGCTGTGCAGCTGGGGAACCACACACAGAGACAATAGCAGATGATGCTTCCAATAGAACATTGATAGAAGGACACCAGCAGTTTTTTTTTTGAGAAATATTGATCCTCCTCAGGATTCTCAGGAAATGGAGTCTCTGCTGGGCCTTCTTTGCCAGTTCTGCTGTGTTTACATTCCAGGCCAGGTTCTCCATGATGTGAACTCTCAGGAAACGGAAGTTTGACACCCTCTTCACTGGCTGTCTGCTGATTTTTAGTGGTTGAATGTCTCTTTTCCTTCTCCTAAAATCCATTATGATCTCCTTGGTCTTGGCTGTGTTTCAGATCAGGTTGTTGTCTGTGCACCATGCTGTCAGTCGCTCCACCTCATTCCAACAGGCACACTGAGGGGCACAACTGCATACTTTATGAGGTGTATGCGAACATGTCACCAGTGTCCCCCTGAGATGTTCATATACACCAGGTTTAACATGTATATGCCAATGTATAGCGCTCCCTTATTAATGCACTTAGAAAATACAGTCATTAAATTAAAACTATTATGGTATTTAGGTTTTTGTTGCCTCCCTAATGTTGTTATTTTGTCCTGATGTGTGAATAAATTGCAGACTAGAAAGCAATTAAAAAAGAATAAAAAAGGCAAATATTTTATCATTTAATATATATTTGAGCCAAAGAGCCAATTCTGTGAGCCTGTGTATAGAACTGCCTATGAAGCATTTTGTTAGCATGTTTTCTATCGTTCTTATAGCTTGATAGGAAGCCTTGTCCAAACTGGCCACCCACATTAATAAAATAATAGTGACCACAAAACACTGTGTTTCTAAAAGATATCAAAATTTTTCCCATCCAAAAAGCCGCAACAAACTAATGTAAAAAAAAATAAATGTTTTCTCTTCACAATATTTATTTATTTACCATTAATCTATTAGTATGATTTGTTCTTTAAATTGCCATTTATATTCTTCGTTCTCAAGAAATAATTGAGGGATGAAGAGACTCTGATGCCGGGTTCTTTAGGTTGTGATGGGTCGGCAGTGTTCATCTCCTGGTCCATCCTGTCTGATATCATATAGCCAGAATGGGTCTGTCCGTGTGTCAGCGTAACTGCATGTCGCCGACACATTTTCCTTTTAAATCACCCCTATTTAACTTCACTGAAATTGTTCAGCCTGGAAAGTGTGTCTTCCCCTTCTCGTCTGTATTTTTGCCAAAGGTTTTTCTTCTGTTTTTCTGCTCAGAGGGGTTGTAGACAGGGGTGCCCTTTGTCACCTTTATTATTTACATTGCTCATTGAACCTTTAGCTGTGGCTATTAGATCTAACCCAGACATATCTGGAATTAGGATAGGTGAAGATCACCATGTGATCTCTCTTTTTGCAGATGATGTTCTTTTTTACCTGAAAAACCCAAATAACTTCCATAGATAAATTTGGTGCTCATTTGGCTTCTAAGATTAATTTAGGCAAGTCTGTTGCTTCTCCTTTCAATATCCCCCAAGATATGGTGCTACAACTTATTTTTTATACATCTAAAAGAGGTTTCAATCATCTGTATTACCCCTAATCTGAAAGACTTATTCTCATCAAACTACCCCCCCTAGTTCAGAACATTAAGAACGATCTGTCGAAATGGTCTACTTTACCTATATTACTTCTCTGTAGGGTTAATACAATAAAAATGAATATTCTCTCTCTCTTAAACTACCTGTTTCAAAACCTTCCTTGCTACTTGTCCCTTACATTCTTTAAATCACTTAATTCTCATATTTCTCGTTTTATTTGGAACAATAAGCATCAAGAAATTAGGTTATCCACTCTTACTAAACCCAACCACTTGGGAGGTTTATCTTCACCCAATTCTACTACTGGTCTGCTCAGCTTAAAATTATGTCAGACTGGTTTTCTAGTAGAGACACCTGCTTATGGCGGAGCCTTGAATCTCTATCATGCTGTCCTAGAAGGTTAAGTTCCCTCCCTTTTATCAGTAACTTAGATCAATTGGATTCATTGAAGGAAAACATGGTAGTTTATAGTACTTTGTTAGGGGGGATCTAATTGAGATAAAAGGGAAAATATTAAAGTATTTCCTTATGTCTTGCCAAACTAACTTTAAACCTGGACCTACCAATGTCTTTTAGAAGTATTGGCCTATTGAACTGGCCCTGTTCTGGTCTGAATGATTTCTCTGATCTGTTGATTTCCGGTGCTATTAATTCATTTAATCAAATCAGGAACAAGAGCAACATTCCTCAGAAAGATTTTTACAAATATCTTGAAATTCGGCATTTTATGGATTCATTATTTCGGTCCAATGCATTCCGTAGGGAACTGACGAACTTAGAAAAGGTTCTGGTTTAAACCAATTCTCCCAAAAGTCTGATTTCCAAATTCTATGCATTTTTATTCAGCTCTGAACCATCAAGCTTTGACTCTGTGGAGCGGTTGTGGGAGTGTGATCTGGAGATGAAATTTAGTCCTTTAGATTGGCTTAAGATTTGCAATGGAACTTTTCCTCAATGCACTTCTATTTCTATACAAGAACAGAATTTCAAACTTTTCTATAGATCTTACTATACCCCTGTTCGTCTGATGTTTGAGAATGTTCCCCAACCGTTCTAATCTGTGCTGCAAATGTTTGAGGCATAGAGGTACTTTTCTCCACCCATCCTGGTCATGCGATTTATTAAGGACCTTTTGGAGGGACGTACATTTGGTGACTGAAAAGGTTTTGGGTGTTCGCTTTTCTTTATCTCCTGTGTTCTATCTTCTAAATGTTTCCCCCAATCATTCTAAATCCTTGTTTACAATTCTTCAATTTCTTGCCAAGAAATGTATTTTGTTACAATGGACTTCTCCTTCTGCCCCCACAGTAAATATGTGGCTCACACAGATATCTGTTATCCTTCCTTTGGAAAAGCTGACCCATGATCTTAATCACAAATCAGACACATTTTTGACATTTTGGGGTCCCCTTAAGTCTTTTCTGCTTGGTCCCTAGGATTTTAGTTTTTTTTATTATTTTGTTTTATAGCTCTTTTTATTCTTGCCTGCTTTTGTTTCCCCTCTCTTGATGGCTGAGGGGGGACGTGGACTGGAGGAAAAGATTGACACCTTGTTTCTTGTTCATGTGGGGTATTTTGTTGTAGTTTTTTTATTTTTATGTGTGTATGTGTGTGGCGGCACAGGTTTCTTCTTTGTATTGTAACGAATCTAAAATTAATAAAAATAATAATAAAAAAAGAAAAGTTTTTATCATCATTGCCAAATAGCAAAGGTGAAATCAATCTTGGCAAGACCGGGCCTGGAGAAATTACTTCACACTTTAATCACAGTTCATTGCAATTACTGTAATGTACTGTATGTAGGGATTAGCCAGACCTCTCAAACCTGCCTGTAGCTTGTTCAGAGCTGCTGCTTGTCTGTTAACTCAAGCAGACAAGGAACGCTAAAATCACTCCCATTCCAGCGTCCTTTCACTGGCTCCCAGTGCACTACAGAATTCATTTTAAGCTTTTGTTATTTGTTTTCAAATACTTGAACAACCTTACTCCACCACATCTATCTAAGGCGCTTCAACCATACTGCCCACCGCATCCCTAAGATCAGTGGAGTGCTTGCTGCCGAGAGACCCTAAAACTAGCTTAGAGGCAAAAGGATTGTTGCTCCCAAGTTATGGAACAAGTTACCCTAAAGTGTCAGACAGGCCTCCTGTCTTCCTGTTTGCAAGTCATTTTTAAAGACAGACTTTTATTCTTTGGATTTTAACATACTGTGGTCTTGTCTTGTATGGCACCTCAAAATACAGCTGCCATGTAAGTGGCTTTTGTACATTTCATATATTTGCACATTTTTGTTTTAATGTACTGCACTTTGGCTACCCTAACGGTTTTTGAAATATACTTTAGAAATAAAGTTGATAAATTGATGGATTGATTGATAAGCTTCTTCAGGTTATACTGCCCAATGGCTAAACTTGGTCTGCCCCCGGTCCATGTAATTCAGTAGATTTCTCCACAAGAACCATGTTTTATAAAAACACTGCCATGTTCTAATATTTTTTTGAAGTATGATTTATTTGAATAACAAGGTCATCATAATTTCAGTTATGTCACTGTCAAGTAATGAATTATTGGGCAAAGTATTGATGGTTCAATAAAAACCTCATGAAACAATAATGCTTTCCATCCCATTAGTGCCAAGCAAAATGTCATTATTATTAATGTAGTATATAACAGTTTTTCTGCGCAGTTAACTTTGTGTCATATTAGGACATGTTTTAATTTCTATACATTTTGAAAACAGTTAAAGTTACCATTTTATGACCCCCTCCGGATGTCTGGCACCCTCAACATTTGCCCTGCAGCCAAGTGTTTTACATTTTGATTGGGTAAAATGTAAAATTTCAACAAAGTTCACACCTCCAGCAAGTAATCATTTCTCACTACCCAAAGGTCCAGACCTTCTGTATGAAGCAAATAATAGAACAAGAGTTTGTTTTTTCCCAGGCCTGAAAAAAATATCAGACTTTGGTTTATCTTATACATTAACATATGGCTGATAAATGGCTCTTGTCTTTAAGATAAATGCACATCAGCTACCATATAAGGGGTCAATTATTTATTTATTATAAAGTGTTTACACAATAATAATAATAATAATTTACAAGCACAATATGAGAAATAGACTCATGACATTAAGTAAATAACATTAACCCATTCATTTTAAAAATAAGTTAGGATTCATTATATATTCTTCATATTTATTACTTTACAAACCAACAGCAAATGTAACCTTCTTGCAAGTAATGAACAAATTAGCCTTACAATGAGAAAGAACTTTGAAATCAAATCCAAATATTGTTTTTAATGTATTTTCCAGGAAAACAAAAAGTTAAAACAAGTATGGGTTGACAAGACAAGATTATTATAGGGAGATCACATGTTATAACATAAATCCATTTAAAAAAAAATGTACTTAGAAGGTTTAAGAATAAAGTGATATTTGCTAAACATGCTTAGCTTGTTTGTTTAACCTTTTTTAAAGATACCTTTGTCAAGAATGACTGACTTAGAAAAATGTTCTACTCAACACTATGTGAAGAGTTACAAAAATATTTTCTAAGTTAACTGCTGATGTCTGTCCAGCTTAGCATTGTGCAAAATACCTAAATTCATACTTTTATGAATCAATCAAGTTCTCTACTAGAAGTACCTTGCTGCTCTGTGGATGGGTTTTTGTTTGTTTTTACTTTTCTGTCAATCTTTTTCTGTATTGTTTTATAAATAATCAAAGTGTGGCATCTTATAAAATCATAGAATTTAAAGGAAGAATAACATTTTCAACTGACTATGTTGTCTTTGTGCTTATGTTGTTAATCAGTATGAAGTACATTAAAGTTGCTCAGCCATTCAAACACTTTGACACAATAGTAACTGTAAAGAACTGAAAGTGTCATATAGTTTTGGAATGCTTTTAGAAGCTTTCATTTGCATACACTAGGGGTTGCACCAACTAGTCGACTAGTCGATTCTTTACTCTGCAATGACTTTTTACCGGGCTAGCACTCCTACATGTGCAGCTATCCAGTGATCATCAGTATCAGCTGGTGTTTGAAAACGAATAAGTCAGACCTGACTTTGTGCAACTTTTCAGACTTATCTCCGCTGCTCATGAAGAAGTCAGTGACAATGTTCTGTTTCTCTTTCTTTTTATCCTACATAATAGACTTAGTAAAAGCGGGGTTTTTTAATCAATATTTGCCCTGAATATAGCTGATAAAGCCTCTAAGTTGTTTTGAGGGGTTTTGTCTTATGTTACTATGATGTCACAGCAACTAGTTGACATTGACTCGACTTTTATCATGTTGTAGTCAACTTTAAAAAATATGAAGTCGTTCAACCCCTAGTATACACTAAGTCCAAAGCTTGGATGCCATTGATTAAAACTAGGAAATCCTTTGTTTTTAATGGATTCAAAGTTCGTCAAATAGTTCATATGTTTTGCATTTTCCATATTAAGCAAAATATTCAACATAGAAAACGTTATTTGAGAATGTTGGTGTCAGTATTAAAAGTCCGTTTCCTGGCCATTTTTTTCGCAGCCATTGATATGGCTTATGGTCACTTATGCTAATATCCCAACAGAAAGAAAAAGAAACAAGTTGAGAAATTGTATTTCCATACTAATACAAAATCCTGTGTAAGCTAATTGTTTAAATTTCCTTTCATCATGCAGAATAATGTCCGACACTGGCTCAATATTGATTCCAGTCTTTGGGCAATCATCTCCTCTCATTTTAAGGCACTTTATGTTATGGCAGAAGGTGAGCTGTTGTTTTCATGTCTAACACAGATGGACCAACATTAAAATACACTCTAAAAATACTTATTTTTTTTCTCCGAGCCTCTCTAGGTTAAAAGAGTAAAGACTTCTTTTTGTGTGTCCAATACAGTACTGCTGATCTATAGAATTAGAGCACAGAAAGGTGAGGGGAAGCAGATAAGGGGTAGGCAAAACATGGTCGTGAACTTCCAACTGCTTTGTTTTCTTAACACCAGTTTGAGCAGGAAATGGTGTGCAGGTTTTTTTGACCTGAAAAGTGATGTCAGACAGGGTACACCGAGACTCTACTCAAGTTATGGGAAATGTTTTTTGTTGTAAATTGATTGTAACTAATTCTTTGTTTGAGTCTGTATATCCACATAAAGACTCATTGTCCTGTTCAAAATATTTGAATCAATTAATAGTGACACTACAAACTAATGCAGTTGGGTTTTGTGGTCAGATGTTTGTTTTCAAGAGTTCACATTAAAGACTGACTGAAGCCATGTTCATGATACAGTGCCTTGCTAAAATATTGAATAACGTTAAAACAAATGTTTAAAAAGTTTAAACCTTAAACTTTTTATTAATTTTACATCATCCTACTATTGTGACATGTTCCACTGTTTATGTATCAGCCTTCTTTCTGAATTTAGTTGTAGTGCAGAAGACTGTTCAATGTGATGGGCAATGCTACGCAGCAGACTTCTGATGCAGACTATATTTCATAGCATAAATCATCATTTCATTACATAAATGCATACTGAGTATGATGTTAATACATACCAATCAATTTTAAAGGAATTTTTAGACAGGTAGCTTCAGCTTCCTGTTGCAGTAGATTTAAACTAAACCCATCACAGGTTGAACTGTTGACAAGATAGAAAGCAAATAAGTTGTCACTGAAGGACAGATTTATTTTCCCCTTGACGGAGCAAATACAGTTCTGCTCCGTTTCCAATTATTGTGAGGTGTAAAACAGATCCCTTGGGCCACAGTCAAAAGTCATGGAAGCTTGCATGGGAGGTAATTAGAAGAGGGAAAAGGTGCTGATGGTGTCACCTCTGCCAGCCAATCAGCACCAGACTTTGACTGATGTAGAGTAGAGACACGTAATGCGATGGCAGTGAAGCAAATGACTTCAGATCTAGGGGAAAAAGAGACAAAGAGAGAATTACAGGGTAAATATGTCATATATCTAAATACTGACAATTAGAAACATTGACAAGGACTTTCAAAACCAATTACATCAGCTTGTTTCACTGTTTCAGTATCATGTGTGATGTATAGACAGAAAATAGTTGTCTTTAGAAAAAGGGGGAAATTTTATTTGTCCTTTGCACGCTAAATATGAATTTTAAAAACTTAAATTTTAGAAAAAAAAACATTTTGTGCATAAGTTTCTTATTTAGAGGGACGCAACATATTTCACTGAGAAAAAAAGTGTTTGCTAGTAACTAATGTTAGAAGAATTATACAAGTTCAATTACTTATGAGTTTATTTGAAAGGTTATGTTTTCATATTATTTTGTTTGTTGTTTACTGGTCATCTTTCTCTTGTGGTATACTATTAACGATTTTTAGGATGTTTGCCTGGAGTAGGGGTGGGTCCTGGTCCTGGAGGGCTGGTCTCCTGCAACTTTTAGATGTATCTCTACTTCAACACACCCGAGTCAAATAATCAGGTCATTAGCAGAACCTGACTACACTTGGGAGGTGATTCAGCTGTTGGATTCAGGTGTGTTGCACCAGGGAGACATCTAAGAGTTACAGGACACCGACCCTCGAGGACCAGGAGTGCCCACCCCTGGCCTGGAGGCTAGAAACATTTACACATTCCTGTGTCCTCAGCTGCTTTGGTCATTAACTGCTTGTGTTATCAGCTGCCTGTTAGTGATTACTGATTAGTAACAGTCAGCCTCGTGCCCTTGTAAGGGCATCTCCACAGAAGGTTCCAGAACATCCTGTAGTAAAGGTTATTGATCAATTGTTAGGGTGACTGTGTGAAAAAGCCCAATCTCTTTCCTTGTAATCATAATAAAAGGCAGTTGGAGACTGAGAGCCGACGGAGTTGACCACAGACAGTGTTTGACGGCAGTTCTCCATGTCTGGCCTCTGCTTCCCTTTTCTGCAGAAAAGCTATTTGTGTTTTTGGTTGATTCCTTGCAGGGTAGGAACTAAAATAGACCCAACAACTAATATTTGACAAATGGGGCATTTTTTCTCATCATTGACTCACCAGCATTTAATGCTTATGGGTCACTTACCGCATCTCATTCACTAATGCTAATTTAGCTGAATAACTCTGTCCTAATCAGTTGTAGTTCACTGATAACATGCTAGCTGATGTTAAACCAGCAAGATAAATGCAGGTAGTCATGGCAACCTTTGAGAGTTTAAAGTGCATATTTAAGGTACTTTTAATTCATTCATCTATCCATCCATCTTATTCCGCTTATCCAGGGTCGGGTCGCAGAGGTAGCTTCAGAAGGGAGGCCCAGACTTCCCTCTCCCCAGCCACTTGTTCCAACTCCTCTGGAGGAATCCCAAGGCGTTCCCAGGCCAGCCAAGAGACATAGTCCCTCCAGCGTGTCCTGGGTCTTCCCTGGGGCCTCCTCCCGGTGGGACATGCCCGGAACACCTCACCAGGGAGGTGTCCAGGAGGCATCCTGGACGGAGAAAACCCATTTCAGCTGTTTCTATCTGGAACCTCGTTCTTTCGGTCATGACCCAAAGCTTGTGACCATAGATGAGGGTGGGAATGTAGATTGACCAGTAAATCGAGAGCTTCGCTTTTTGGCTCAGCTCTCTCTTCACCACAACGGACCGGTACAGCGCCCACTTCACTGCAGACGCTGCGCCAATCCAGCCATCGATCTCCTGCTCCCTTCTTCCTTCATTCGTGAACAAGATCCCGAAATACTTGAACTCCTCCACTTGGTGCAATATCACTGCATGCATATTGTTAATAGAATATTTTGGCATCTACGTTCACCAACAAAATGACAGCTAATAGTACCTATAATGCTTGAGTTTTGTCCCAGGTTGTTTTTAAGTTTGATTATTCTGTGTTCCTTGGTCAGATCATTCTTGTTTCTGTTTTACTTTATTTCTTCTTAGTTATGTTTATTTCTTATTCCTTTGGTGTCTGCTGGGAATAGAATTGTCTGTCTCCCTGGGTTCTGACTCCATGGTTCCCCCATGTCATCTTTAAACTTGGAGTGACACTAGGCCGAACTTTCCTGGCCTACAAGTACATCTGATGCCTCATATCCACCCAAAAACAACAACAGAACATCTCACTGGAATAGTTTTCAAATAAGCTTATTCAATTTCAGTAGCTTTGGTTCATTACCAAAAGATATGCATCAAAATAAAAGTTTTGTTCAAGTAAAGTTCTAAGAAACACACCCATATCTCCCGTTTTTGTTTTGAATGTTTCCTAAAGACAAAGATGTGACAACTGTACTGAAAAGAAAATTATAATTATTTGTATTTTTCTCTAGTAAGGATGAAAAATGCACAGTTCTAGCTAAATTTGAAGGGGCATAAGTCAGACTTAATGGAGGAAAGACCACATAAAACACCATGTTAAGTGTGGAAACAAAGTTTCCACAGAGGGCAAGAGCAGCTCTGTTTTGAAAGAACCAATATGACTAATTGTGCGGTCCTGGGTGAAGTTCCTGAAAATGAGAGTGGAACCCAGCAGAGTTCCAGGGCTTGCTTCAGCCTACTTGAAGCAGGCTGCAAGTAGGCTGGATGATTTTTTTCTATTTCATGTCTTAGGATGTCAAAAAAGTGCCTGATAATAATTTTAAAAAAAAAAGAGTCTAACTCTGACCATCAAAAAGTGCTCGAGTACTACCACAACTTTATATATATATATATATATTGTCAAGAAATCTGGCATGTGAGAGTGAGATCTGTCCAGGCTCATGCAGAAAAACAGATCATAAAGGCTTGAGAGACTGCCGCAGCCTTGTATGTTGATTAATGATGATTAAAGGTGATTATATGTTTAAATGTATTACAGACTCATAAGGAGAAGTAAGGTCAGGGTGTGGGTGCGAGTTCAACAAATTTGCGAGCTCAGCAAATTTCAGGCTGAGGGTGTGAGTTTAGAGGATGCAGCTGCCTGCTCAGAATCAGCCGACTTCCTGACCGCTCAGAATCAGCTGACTTCTCAAAAAAGGAGTTGTTGTCCAACATGGCCGGGTAACAAGTGAATTATTTCACAATCATCATCTGTCACCAGGGCGGAGGCCTGAGTTGATGGTTGAGGCTGGTTGCGCCATCATGAAGTTGCGCACAATGTTCTTTTTCTCTCTCGGTACACTCCCATAGAGAGGGAGAAAGGTATAAAACCCCAAAGACGAGGTGAGACGATATTCTTCGTCCCCGGCACTGAGACTCAACACAAGTGCAGCAAGAAGACCAGCAGAGGACCACACCCTGGAACCAAGGGGAACAAGGAGTACTTCGCGCCGTAGCAAAGGGACGGGATCCAACGACCCACTGCCTTGGTTCCTTATTGGATTTCAACACTCTGCGCTCAACCCAACAATCTCAAAATACCTTGCAACAGACTTGGGGAATTGAACAGAGGTCACTAAGTGATGAAGAGCTGTGAGGTTGGATATAACAGACAGTTCACTTTGTTTCAATTCCAAGCAGGATTTATGTTTCAAGGATAAGACTCTGACCAAGGACTACAAGGACTTCTGTTACCAAGATCCAATTTCATCAAATGGGTATGAGTTGAGCCGCACCCCAAAGCCTTATTTGATAGACAGATGACAGTGTAGGGAGGGTGTTAGGAAAGGGTTAAATTGATCTAAATTGTATTGATTTTATTTGAATGGTGTAACTTCCAATGAATTTATATGCTTGTCATTTACCCTGCTAAAGCTGGCTTAATAAATATATACACTTTAAAATTCTGATGAGGTTTGTGGACATTGAAATTAATTGAGTCGTTTGAATCACAGTTCTTCTATTTAAGGTAAAACCAGTATACATAATTCCAGTAATGTTGTGGCATCGGACTTTCCTTTGGTGGGTGTAAATAATGACCCTGGGACTTAAATCTAAGTCACTAAATATTATCCAGCCGGTTCCAAGTACACGTTATTTTAGAAAGGGGGCTACCGTTGACAGAAGTGGTTATTGAAGCTATGCAGCTGTGAGGGCTACTCAGTTGTCCCTAGTGGAGTCGGGAGGTGCTGGTGCCTATCTCCAACAAATGTTTCAGGCAAGAGGTAGTTCACCCTGGACAGGTTGCCAGTCTGTTGCAGGGCGATACAGAGACAAACAACCATGCACACACACACGCACACACACACCCCCAGACACCCTAGGGGGCAGGTGAGCGAATGAATGTAAGATGGGACTAAAGGGGAGAAAATAGACCAGGGGACAGACTAACGTATGTCTGGGGACTGGTAGACCAGGGGACAAAAGTAAAAATGGGGAGGGGGCAATACGTGATATTTATGGCACCTTCATTCGTCACACTCAGAAATTCATGGACTAGCCATGTACCGTCACGGTGCGCTCCACCACCCGTTTGTTCAGACCAGGATAATATGAAATTTATTGTGCAGTTCGTCGTTAAAGCTACACTTACACTGTGAGCACCAACTAGTCAGCCGCCCGCATGTTCAGTCTATCAGCTCACCGCCGTTTGCTTTCAACCAGAAGCTCCCGGAGGAGAAAGGCTGGCGTACTCCAGGAATCACGGCAGTCATTTAAGGATGCTTATTGGTCCCCCAAAAACAATGAAAACCCGGGCATTGTCATCAATCAATAAAAACCCCACGGGCCGAACTTCAAAATTGGATGTTATGCCATTAACACTTAGCATTCGTCAACAACTCAGAGGGGGAATACAGAACACGGTGTGCTAAATAATAAAACATAAATTAGCGTAGATTTGAAGCAGGTAAAATTTCCTCAAGGACTTTTAATAATCGAGGTTGAGAGTCCAATCTGTCATGATTTGTGGTGTGAGGTAGTGAAGCAGCAGGCAGTAGACCCAGGATTAAATGAATAATGATAGTTTTAATGATCGGTGCCCAAAAATACAAAGTTCAACAATCCCCAATACCAGGCAGCACAGCTGAGCAGAAGACTAGGGTTCATCACTGGTAGCAACTGGCTAAACCCAAGGACAACAAGACAGACTGGAACCAAACATTCGACAGAGACACAGGTGACACTAAATACACAGGAGGTAATCGGGGAACGAGACACACCTGGGAATAATCAAGGGGAAGACAGGACAACACAGAGACTCGGAGGACACAGGAACTCAAAATAAACGTAGAGAGAACTCAAATCAACACAGAGAAAAACCCAAATCTCCTTACAGAATCATTTGAAGAATCGTTTCAGCCATACCATATATATATATATATAGTTTAAAGATATTGCAATCTTTAAATCAAACTTTGATCATGTTAAACCAAAGTTTGAACAACTTAAGACTCGACAGAAAGAAACCTAAAACATATATATATATATATATATATATATATATATATATATATATATATATATTAATATACATTACAATAGATTTCCAGTAATCAGTAATACATTGATAAAAATATTGTCTTTATAACTTATTGTCCTTTTCTAAGATATAGATAGATAGATAGATAGATATGCTGTAAAAAAGATTAAATTATACACTGCCTGGCCAAAAAAAAAAAAGAAACACTACCAGAAATGAAGATCATAACTGCTTTCAGCTTTGATTTCTTCACACAAGAGTGGTGACATTGTTTTGAAAAGCTTCTGAAATGTCACACGATTTATTTATATCCAGTGTTGCATCAATTTCTCACCAAGATCTTGCATCGATGATGGTAGAGTTTGACAACCACAACTATCTCTCATGCACATCCCACTCTGGTGGCCAAACCATGTGTGAAAAGGATGTCTCATGCTCTCTCACAATTCCAGCCTGATAAATCCTGACATTGTTATCTTGTTATGTGCCATGCCATCAGGGAAGACAAAATGCATTGATGGACCTGGTCTATCAGTATATTCAGGTTGCCAGCCTGCTTCATCCTTTGAGCACATACTGTTGCTGAACCCAGACCTGGCCAACTGAAACAACCCCAGATGCTTCTGCCCACACAGACTTGTACACTAGGCAAGATCAGTACATTACCAAGGAGTTCCAGAGAGTTCCCCATCTCTGGAACTCTGGTAAATTTGGAATCAGACCACATGACCTTCTTCAATTGCCCTTCTTTATGCTCCCCAGCAAAATAAAGCCTTTTTTTCCAGTTAGCTTCACTGATTGGTGGTTTTCTGAAAGCTACATGGCTGTTCAGTTCCTTCAGTTCCCTTCGCATTGTGTATGGGGCAATCCTCTTTCTTTTGCTATTAAACATAGCACTGAGTTCTACTACTGTTTCTTTTTAAGAATTGATTGCACCAAACATGATCGCGATCATTCAGGTGTTTTTTCCGGCCACGTTTCTTCCTCAAAGATGATGGGTCCCCATTATCCTTTCAGTTTTTAGTAATTCGTTGGACAGTTTTTAACCCAAATTTAGTAGTTTCTGACTGAATGACATCTTTTCCACAACCACAGGATGTGTCTTTAGACATGGTTGTTTAATAAATGAGAAGCAACTCACTGCACCAGTTGGGATTAACCAACTTGTTTCCAGCTGAAATATAATCACCATTGCAATAATTATCCAATAGGAGGCCTGTACCCATTTGTTTAATTGATGCATGTATTTTACAGTATATTATATACTCATTTATAGGCCTGTCACAATAAACAATAAATCAATTAATCGTACGATAAATTAAAACTATTGACGTCATTTTAATTATTGGCTTTATCATCTCTTCTGGCCTTTTTCTCTTTCTGTTGATGACACTGAATGAAAAAAGGCTCAACTCTGCTGCTCTCCACTGACCGACCCTTCTTCATATCCTCAGTGTAATGTCCAGTTCACACTACACCGTCTTAGAGCTGTCGGCCGATTGTCGGCCCATGTTAAAAACCTGAGAGATCACACGATAGATGACAAAAATCCTAGTTATAACGGTTTGATCGGATTCGATTGTGCCGTGTGGTGTCCAACAATGGACACAAAATAATGGCTACAAGTCCAGTTAACTAATTGTAAAACCAGGCATTAATCAATGCTTTACCACAATCTACCTGCAGTGCATGTGGCTCTAGTGTCAGTCCTGACTGAATGAAAATCATTAGAACCTATTTATGTCACGTTAATGAAGAACAGCTGAAAAGTTACCGGGTTCATCAACTGTGTAGCAATTTCACTCCAACTCCTCCCATCGTCATTTCTATATTCTTTGCACAAAAAGTTTTATAAACATTAATGTTGTTTCCACATATCATCTCCAAGACTTTGGGTTGCACCGTGTCAGCTGTTTGGGATTCCCCTCTGTAATTTCCCCTTAGAAAGCACAGAGGAGAATCCTCGCTTTCTGATTGGCTACCTGTCACATTCAACAGGCTGCGTTAATGCTCCCATACGAGGAAAACACCTGATTTAGATCGGATCTAGTAACACACCGCACACAACAGGATGATTGCTTATGAAAGCGACAATCTTAGAACGATCAACATTCTAAGATTGTCATAAGGGGAATATGTAGGAGTGTACTAACATGTAGTGTGAACTATTGCATCAGGTAGTCGATGTTCCATCTTCTCTATTTAAATCTAATGATTACTGAAGGGCAATATGGTTTACAGACTTTATAATCTGAACTCTTGAATCCAGTATTTATTTACACTTTGGTGTTTTTATTCAAGTACATTTTGGTTAATGGAGACTGAGAATCCATTTTATTTTTGTTTTTGGTTGTTTTGTTTATTTTATCAGTTCAAGTGTTTTTTTTTAAATAAAGTGTATCTATTTTTGGCAGGAAATCACATGCATTATTACATCATTTCCATTAAATCAGTGTAAAAACGTCTTCAAACAATATTATCGTCTATCGCAATAATTTTTGAGACAATTAATCGGTCAGCAAAATTTGTTATCATGACCGGCCTATTCATGTAATACACTGAAATATATTGCAAAATACACAAAGTGACACTCCATGTCAATTTCTTCTTTGACTACTCTGCATGTTTTGTTGTCATTTCAACTGGTTATGTTTTTTCACTCTATAGAAGCTACACCCAATACCTTCCTTGGAGTAAGGCATGAGCTGAGCCGCTACTTTCAAAAATGTGTCTCTCTCCTTTTACTTTTTTACTTTGCATTTGCACTAGAAAGTACTCTTACATCAGTATGTTTCTTTTTTGTGTATTTGCTATATTGTGGCAGTTGGTCACTTGTACTGAGTCAGGGTCTGCTTAAAGTTTCTTCTTGTTAAAGGGGAGTTTTTACTCTTCAGTATTGATTCATACTTGCTCAAGCTGGCCAGCAAAGCTCAGCAAGAATACAGGCGATTATCTAGTCAATGACCCGATGCAATCTTCCTTAGATAGAAACTTTTTAAAATATTTTGAATCATTAATTGAGCTATACACACTGTTTGAAGGGCCAGATCTTTTGCAATCTTATGTGATGGTATTAAAAAGCTCATAAGTTTTTAAAATTTTGTTTTATGTAATTATTTGAAGATTACATGTTCAATATAGGTTATTTTTGTTCAAGTCAATCAAATTTATTCATAACTAATATTTGTAGGCTTGGGACAAAACAGATCCAAGCAAACAGTTACCAAAATGTGCCCTGTCAAAATAAGAGCGTTCTGGGATACTATTCCGACAGAACAATATATCCACAGCTTAACGTAAGTTGTGGATATATTGCATAAACACTAACAATAAAAATGCGCTGCATGGTGATCCACACATCTGTGAGTAAACAGATCTACATTTGTTGCTGTATTGTTTCATTTATTTAATCTGTTTTTAATATTCCATCAATCTGCATGATTCTCTGAACAGGAAATACTTAATGGATAAATCTGACAGATTTACTGGTTCTATGGTTAATGTTGCAGTTTGACATTTTAAATAGTTAAATCAAAATATAAAATTCAGTCTATGAAGATTCTCACTGTTAGACGGAGAGTCTTTGCACTCGCCCTCCTCAATGGTAACATCATCAATAGCGATATTGCCTTCAATACCCGAGCCTCTGACTCCTTCCATCACCACCTACAGTAAGAGAATAGAATAGAAATATCCTTAAATGCAGGTGTCACAGCAGCAAAAATAAAAAAATAAAAAAACTGCAGAAAGGGAAAATTTACAACACAAGGCAAAATAAAACAGGTGTAAAAATAGTATGCTGGGATTAAAGAAATATGATGCTATGTGGCATAATTGAAAGAAACAAAATAATTAGGGGTTAAAGGTTTAAAATAACCAAGATCATTTATTCCTTTTAATGTTAAAAGACAACTATTAATAATGGCCATTGCTTCATAAAAGAAAATTCTCAAAGAAGCATCATCAAGTTTACCCAAACTTTGAGACAAGGTAAAATCTAATTTATTTCCAATGGTGCATAACTGAAGCTCCCAACCAGCATGGCTTGCTGATGGAGCATTTAAAATAAGCTCACATTGGTTCCCTGCCAAGAAAGACTCCAGATGTTTACTGTCACATCATGTCAATTCATTTTTAGCTCCTACAAAATTTCTCCCAGGATCGGAATGTATCTACCGCACAGCTCCCCTTAAGCTAATGAGGCAATGAGGTCCATAATTAAATTATTCTGTGCAAAAATCATCCAACATTTCAATATGAACAGCGCATGAAGAAAAAGACATAAATACCAAGCCTTTATGTTCCTCAAGATTCACTTAACAACAAAAGGACCTAAGCAATCCATACAAGTAAACAGTGCAGATGTCTCCAAATATTTCTTTGGAAATTCAAGCATAAGATTGAATTGGCCATCTGAGCTTCCTACGCTGCACACATTTATGAATAATCTGAGCCACCAACCTACTGCACCCAATAAGATAAGGTCGGTAAGGTCATTTTATTTATACAACACATTTTCAGCAACAAGGCAGTTGAAATTGCACCACATAAATTAGAAGGAAATACAAACAAAACAAGACAACCAAAAGAAAGAGAAAAAGGTAAAAGTATAAAACTACATATTGGTTCCCCATGTTTACTAAGTAGTCTATAATTTATAAAGTAGTAGGGGTTTCTCTGGATTCTTGTTCTGATAAAACTAGATGTTGGTTCTCCGTTTTTGGTAAGATTAATGAGGTATAAAACTAAATGTTTGTCCCAGATGTTTTGAGTTGAGTTTTAGATTTTCACAAAATAAAGCTTTCCATGTTTTATTCTTGTTCTGGGTTGTTAAGAAGATGGTACTTTCGAAGTTTGTTCTAGATTTCTAAACTAACAGGAGTTTCGTTAGGTCTTGCTCTGATATTAATAAGCTAAATATTGGTGCTCAATACATCGATCGCGGGAAGGTGACAAACTGAACCCTCTGTCAGGAGGGGGAGACCAGCACGTCCTCTTCTGACGTGCTTATCAAAATATTCACTAAGATCCAAAACGTTGACAGCCTTTTTAAATAATAAAGAAAATAAACAAAACATGTTCAAATTAATGACCCAACAAAAATAATAATCTCAGTAATTATTGTTCCAACAAGGTGTTGTGCAATTCTTGCTGTTTTGGTTCCATAAACAAAAGAACCTGTATTCAGAGGAGCAATTATTACTAATTGCAAAATAAATATCAAGCTTGAAAACTCAATATCATAACGGACTGAATGTTATGTTTTTAACATAATCTCTGCTCAGCTAGTGGAACACAGGGGGTTGCCATGGCAACAGGTCTGCTTAAACAACAAAGAGAGAGAGTAAAAAGGTACTGAGTTGTTCAGGTTATTTTACCTTTGTTTACCTTTGCTGCAGCTCATTACAGCAGCTGTAGTTTCTGAGCATTCAATAAACGACATACTAGGACTAATTACCTCGTTCGTTTGATATTTGTTGTGAATGACATATACTTGCAAACAGGACAAATATATTTCATGACACATTCAACAAACAAACAGCTCCTACTGCGATAATTATGTAAAATTCAATTAATTGTCTAATTTTTAAAAATTGTTTGGTGCTCTCTGGCATCTTTGAGCACATAGTCTCAGAGGCTCTCTACTCTTTACTCTATCAAACATGCTGTTTATTTAGTGGAAATATTTATGTTGATGAGATTTTCTCCAAACTGACAAGTTATTTTGGCCTATATAGCTCTGCTATTAAAAATGAAGAGCTGACATTTATAAATGACACTGAAATAAAATCCAGTCCATGTTGTGATTTGAGTTTCTCTGTGTGTTTATTTTGAGTTCCTGTGTCTGAGTCTCCATGTTGTCCTGTCCTCCCCTTGATTAGTTCCCAGGTGTGTCTCGTTCCCTGATTACCTCTTGTGTATTTAGTGTCACCTGTGTGTCTGTGTCTTTGTCAGGTCCTTGCCTCATTTGGCGTCTGTTCTGCTGTGTGTCCGGTTAGTCCATTCATGTTCTCTGTTTGGTACCTGAGTGAGCCTCAGCTTCCGCTCAGCAGTGCTGCCAGGGTTTTGGACTTGTTTATTCATCTTTGTGCTCTGTTTTGTGGAATATTCCTCAAGTAAAACCTTCATTTTTCATCTACCTGGGTCTTCAAACGTCTGCCTCACCACCACCTCACAACACATTATGACAGTCCAACATCTGATTTGATGTGACACCTCTGAAACCTCTTGGTGGAAAAACATCTAAACTCTAGAAGATGTGCTATTAACTTAACAGAGCTCTTTAGTTCATCCTATCAATCTGAAATTTCTCATTGAGGTCATCAAACCAAATTTCAGAACTACCATAATTGATTGATACCTGCCGGCCTCAGGTTTGCAACCAGCTTCTGACTGAAAAACCAGTAACATCATTCCAGTGTCAGAATTTCACTGAGGAGGAAACCGCATTAGGTTTTCAATCACTTTAATATGTCTGATAGAACTGATGTGTATTTGCATATGAAAAAGTCAATAGAGTCCATCCATTTTCTGTTCACCCTTGTCCCTAATGGGGTCAGGAGGGTTGCTGGTGCCTATCTCCAGCTACGTTCCGGGTGAGAGGTGGGGTCACCCTGGACAGGTTGCCAGTCTGTCACAGGTCGATAGTTTCATTTACAATTTTTATATCTGAGGTAGATCTCAGTCGGTTGGTGACAGAAAAAGTAGGTCTTGGGCTCAAAACGTTTTGGCACCCCTGGTCTGAAGTAATAAGTACTCCAAAGTTCATTAAAAAAAGGTTAATATCTATCGAAAGTATTTCTAACAGTAATAAACTAAACAGACAGGGTAAAGAAATGACAGATCAGGAAAAATAGGCACATGTAGCAACCAGTGATGGCATAGTTACTTTGAAAAAGTCACTTTAATCGGACTACTGATTACTCCTTGAAAAAGTAACTTAGTTAGATTACTGACTACTTGATTTGGAAAGTAACTAAGTTACACTAAAAGTAACTTTTTAGTTACTTTCAGCAGCTGTTAACAACAACGCTCCGCCTCCTGTGAAAATCACATTGATCTTTGCCAATACTTAATTGTAAACTATTATCAGTGACGTCAGTAACGCGTTACAAATTAACGCGTTACTGACGTCGGACCACTTTTTTCAGTAACGAGTAATCTAACGCGTTGCTATTTCAAATCCAGTAGTCAGACTACAGTTACTTATCAAAATCATTTTTGCGTTACTATCTTCTTTTGTAATTTAATCGTATTTCCTCTTCGTGTCTTGTCGAGTGACCGACGTCTCGACAGAAATGTGCATAGATGCGCATTTTGTTGGTGGAAAAACTGGAACTATTTTGAGTTTCTGTCGCCAAGTCCGATTATTATAAGCGGCTTTGGGCTTCATTTTTTTTAAAGTTGCTTGCAAATTTAATGAGCGGCGTGTTGCGCCTTTTTGGGCTCGTTTTTGAACGTGAAGTTGCTCATTTGGGCTTGGAAATGAGCAAAGACTCATAATAAATCCCAGAATTTGTCCGTCATTAAGGTAGTTTTACTCAGTCTCTCCCTGTCCATCATTTCCCGGATGATCCGTCCCGCTGTGTCTTTGTTAACCCAGAGCTCGACCTCTGAATGACGTCGAGCTTCGCGTTGCGCTCCAGAAAACTACAAACATAGAGACTAATATGAACAGCCACGAATGAACGTGTCCGTAGTTGCCAATAATTATAATGGCAACTTAACGCCACTATAATTATTAATATTAAGATAAGTGTCACAAATCTGTGCAGCCATCTGAGCTGTGGAGCTGCAGGAGGAGCTCTGTGCGCTGCGGCACCAAAGTCGGGGCCGTAACGCAGAACCTGGAGGGAGGGGGCAGGGGACGCTTTAAAATCATTCTCAAAGTTTTCCAGACAACAATGGACCACACAAATTGACGTTTTTTTTTTTTTTGTACAATCTCCTCTTCAGTTCAACCTTATCAGTGGAGACACATTGTTGATGTTGCCATTATAAAATAGCTGACAATTAAGTATTAGCAAAGCTCAATGTGATTTTCACAGGAGGCGGAGCGTTGTTGTCAGCAGCTGCTGAAAGTAACTAAAAAGTTACTTTTAATGTAACTTAGTTACTTTCCAAAACAAGTAATCAGTAATCTTACTAAGTTACTTTTTCAAGGAGTAATCAGTAGTCCGATTAAAGTTACTTTTTCAAAGTAACTATGCCATCACTGGCTATTATATAATGGAAACATCAACAATGTGTCTCCACTTATAATGGTGAACTGAAGAGGAGATTGTTTAATGGTTACGACAGTATTAAAAAAAAGGGAGTAATTTGTTTTTTGTCCACTGTTGTCTGGAAAACTCTAAGAAGGATTTTTAAGCTCTCTCTCCCCCCAGCTTCCAGGTTCTGCGTTACGGCCCTGCGTTTGGTGTCAGCGCAGCGCACAGAGCTCCTCCTGCAGCTCCACTCAGATGGCTGCACAGATTTGTGACACTTATCTTTATATAAATAATTACAATGGTGTTAACTTGCGATTATAATTATTGGCAACTACGGGCACGTTTATTGTGCTGTTCAAATTAGTCTCGATGTTTGCAGTTTTCTGTAGCGCAACGCGAAGCTCGACGTCATTCAGAGGTAGTATATCATCTCGACATTAACAAAGACACTGTCATGAGGTGCAGTGAGAAGGTGGTGAGGCAGAGGCTTGAGACCCAGGTACTGAGTAAATGATGATGTATTTTAATGAAAAATAATCCATCCATCCATCTTCTTCCGCTTATCCGGGGTCGGGTCGCGGGGGTAGCAGCTTCAGAAGGGAGGTCCAGTCTTCCCTCTCCCCAGCCACTTCTTCCAGCTCCTCTGGAGGAATCCCAAGGCGTTCCCAGGCCAGCCGAGAGACATAGTCCCTCCAGTGTGTCCTGGGTCTTCCCCGGGGCCTCCTCCCGGTGGGACGTGCCCGGAACACCTCACCAGGGAGGCGTCCAGGAGGCATCCTAACCAAATGCCCGAGCCACCTCAACTGGCCCCTCTGGACGTGAAGGAGCAGCAGCTCTACTCTGAGTCCCTCCCGGATGACTGAGCTTCTCACCCTATCTCCAAGGGAGAGCTCAGACACCCTATAGAGAAAACCCATTTTGTAACGCGTTACTTTGTAATGCAACATTCAAACATGAGCCAGCGAAGGCAGTGAGGTGACAGAGTGTGTATCTGTGGCCATGAAATGTGTCTGCAGTAAGTCCATGCAGGCACAGTCTCTGATATGGTGGTATTATCTAAGAGCAAGTCCTTGAAGGCTGCAGTCATACGATTGCACGGATGTTTTCAGAGGGGAGAGGATATGGGAAAGAGCGTCTTTGTTTACGTGTCTTCCAGAAGATGAGATAGCCAGCCACCTAAGGCTATCTCACAGAGGAGCCAGTTCAGATACAAACAATATGCTTCAGGTTGGGTATATTTTGAGTTTCAATCTATCCTAAAGTTTCACCTTTAGATCTGAGTCCAAATTAATGTGGCCATTCCAGCCGGACGAAGCTAGCAATTTTTCTATGATCAATTCCATCCTGCTAGTAAGTTCTAGTGTCAGCAGCTGGCCAGCAGAGCTCAGCAAGTATCGCATCCAATTTGCACTTCTGTTCCACAGCATATCAGTCTGAGTGTTTGCTAGTCGGCCTAATCCATCACAGATTTGTCGATATGCCAGGTAACCACCAACTCAAAACAGCAGAAATTCTGTTGTCATTAATCCAAATAAATACAGGGTGTATGTTTCGGGTATGTCCCCGGAGGACCAAAGGGCTCTCTTTTTCCCAGTCTTTTCATTGAGAAAATTTGATCAGTTGCATTGAGAGACCGGTTGACTAGACCCATAATTTGTAGATTCAGAGAATGTGCAGAGACGCTCCAAAAAAGCAGCACAAAAACTGAACAAGCGGGGCGAAGGTGGGTAGGGAACGTGCAGAGGAAAAAAAGCATCCACCTTTTGGATTTGACCTCTGTTTTGATGAAACACCTCAGAGTGACAGAAGGACAAAATGAGATGAGTGATGACTGTCCTTTGGCAAAAGTATTTGCTGAGAGACGACTATTGTAATCATCCTCCAATACATAGCAGACCATCTACTATAGATGGATTCAAATGGAAGAGAGGACTAGATTGTGGAAGGAGAGGTTCTCTTTGAAGTAACTTCATCTGTGGGTATGTTCTTGCACAAGTCTCACAACTGATTTAACAACATTATCACTCACCACATTTGAAAGACGTTTCCTGGCTACCAAGTCTTTTAATTCTGGCCACCACTTTAATCAGTGTTGCACACTTAATTAATCAGTATGATTTTGTTCTTTTATTGTTGAAAACTGTTAACATAGACAAGAGCAACAGCAAGCAGCCATTGCTGCACTGAATTGGTGTTGACTCACTTCATGAATTTACAGTCTAGCTCAAATAATTACTCGTTAATAACTTTTGCTCAAATACCTGGCTATTTTACCTTAGCTCATTTCCCCTATACAAGACAGTTGACATAGATAGCAGTGCTAATAGATATTAACCTGTTAAAACACACAACAGCGACAGTGAGCGCCTCTGCCGATCAGCCGTTACTGCGTTGAATTGCCGTTGGCTCACTGAGTCAAGATTGCGTACTGTGTTCTGTGTGCCCACTGGTGATGAATTGCTATAACTACAGTTTAATGACTCAGTCTGAATAGGAGATGTGCAGCTTAAGAGTAATTTCTATAGTCAGCCAGAAATCTTCAAATAAAGTAAGAAAAGGGAGTAATTATTTCTAATGTCCATTCTGTCACATCTGTCAGGACTCTGGGTTTTTGGGTTTGGTTTTGCCTTTCATTTTATTTAGCATTATGTTTTAGTTCACTTTAGTTTAGCCCTTCATTGTCAATTTAGTTTTATTATGTTGATGTAATTTGTTTTGGTTAGATTATTCTTGCTTTCCTCTTCCTGGTTTCAGGGCTGCACAGTGGCACCGTTGGTAGAGCTGTTGCCTTGCAGCAAGAAGGTCCTGGGTTCGATTCCCAGCCCGGGGTCTTTCTTTGTGGAGTTTGCATGTTCTCCCTGTGCATGGTGGGTTCTCTCCGGGTTCTCCAGCTTCCTCCCACAGTCCAAAAACATGACTGTGTGTCTCTGTGTTGCCCTGCGACAGACTGGCGACCTGTCCAGGGTGACCCAGCCTCTCACCCGGAATGTAGCTGGAGATTGGCACCAGAAACCCTCCTGACCCCATTAGGGACAAGGGTGAACAGAAAATGGATGGATGGATGGTTTCAGTTATTCTTAGAAGCCTGAGTTTATGTATGTTTCTTTTTCGATTCTAGCTAAGTTATTTCTTTAGTTCTTCTAGTTATTTCTTACTTCAGTCTCCCTGTTTTGTTTCTAGTAATGTTTATTTCTTAGTTACTCCATCACCCCAGGTTTAGTTATTCTTACATGTTTGAGTCTAGGTTTGCCTTTCTTTAGTGGTTCCAGTTATTTCTTTGTAAGTCCGTCTAGCTTTCTCATTTTGTCACTTTAAGTTTAGTTAGTCTTTTTGTCTGAATCTATGTCCAACTTTCTTTGCGAAAGTTCTTATTATTGTTAGATCAGCCTTCTTTCTATTTAAGTTTGTTTATGTTTTCCCTCATGTCTTCTTCTCTTCTAGTTTATCCGATTTTCTTTAGTGTTAGAAGTGTTTTCAGCTCCCTGGTGTTTCCTCTCCTCCTTGTCCTTCTTCTTGTTGGATTTACTGTTAGCAACAAACTTTTAGTAGCATTACCACCACTTACTGGTATGGCGTGTGATTTGTGATGGTCCAATATATATATATATATATATATATATATATATATATATATATATATATATACAGTACAGACCAAAAGTTTGGACGCGCCTTCTCATTGATTTCAATTATATTTATAACATTCTAATATAACATGTTCTACTGTTTTATATTTTTCACAGTGATCATTTGCCAGTTTAATACTTTTGTATTTTCAAAAGTGTATAATTAAGTCCTGCATGTCCAAATCTTAACCTTATCACTCTTTCCTGCTTTCTATTTAGTCTTCCATTTCTTCTTTCTCCCACTATCTTTTGAATTTTGTGAAACCATCTTCCTGTTTTTTCTTCATCCCACCTTGTTTGCCATTCTTTCATCAGTTTTTCTTTAACAACACTCTTTCCCTCAGATTTACTTGTTTTAACTGTAGAACTAATAGGATTATGAATTGCCCTTTTTGCCATTTTATTGGCCCTCTCATTTCCTTCTACTCCAATACATGCTGGAACTCACACAAATATAACTATCAAACCCATATTTTGTATTCTGAATAATGTATGAAATATTTCTAATGAAATGTCCGTCCTACTATCTGATGGATTATATTTTAAACTTAATAATGTAGAGCTTGAATCTGAACAAATTACTGTTTTTAATGGTTTCATGTCTTCTTACCATTGTAAAGCTAATAATGTTGCCAACATTTCAATCTGGATAGACTCACACAGAGAAAAATAGCAGTTAGAAGGTTTAATGATACAATTCTTTGGTGCCCAAACCCGGCAGAAGACTAGTGAGCTGAGGATCACCAAGGGCAGGTGATCAGTTCCGGCAAAGCTCAGGATAGTCTTCCCCCCGGGTCCGAATACTGGTGGCAGAGCGGAGCCTTGAGGTGAAGGAACGCAGAGAGAGAGCCGGAAAGGTGATCGTCAGGATGAAGGTGGAGATGGGGAGGAGGCAGCTCAAAGCGCAGCTGATGAGCAGGTAGATCCAAGGTACCTTGTCCTTTTGAAGGGATCCGTGGACGACGATTGGCTGGAGCGGCGCAGCGCACCGATCCTGATTGGCTGCGGTGGGGGCGTGGATGATGTGGATCAGCTGTGTGTTATCTCCCAGCCTGAATTTTCGCCGAGGCTCCATTTCTCCTGTGTAAACTGATGATCTGTCTGTAATTTGTTTTTCTATTTTCATATTGAATTCTGGCATAAAAGCTATTCCTATTTAATCAGTTATTTTTGATGCATCTGTATAGATTTGAATACATTTAAACATACATATATGTTTAAATGTAACTGTACTGAATAACTATCTACAATGTAAGATTTATCAAGTTTTTTTTCCATTATTGACATTTCTACTGTTGGTTCTGGTAGAATCCATGGTGGTAAAATTGATATTGATGTTGTTTGAGTAATTTCTTTTCTTTGCAATATTCCATCCAAAACTCCTCACTTCTTTCTTTTCTTTTTCCCAACATGGATTTAAAATTTCCCAAGTTAAATGATCAAAGTTATTCCCCGGTAAATATACCC
This sequence comes from Gambusia affinis, assembly GCF_019740435.1. NCBI lineage: Eukaryota > Metazoa > Chordata > Actinopteri > Cyprinodontiformes > Poeciliidae > Gambusia > Gambusia affinis. The sequence continues at coordinate 88,809 of NC_057883.1, forward strand.
AATAATTTATTTCTAGTCTTGTTCTTCTTAAATCTAACAGCATTTCTCTGATTTCTACTACTATTGCTGCTGTAGATGTGGTTTTAAATGCTCCGGTACATAATCTTAATGCTTCATGTTGAGTAATGTCTAATTTAACCAAATGTGTTTTAACTGCTGAACCATAAATTATACAACCAAAATCTGTGTTGCATCTTATCATTCCTGTGTAAATCTGTTTTAGTGATTTCTATCTGCTTCAGTCACTGCCAGCCAAGCATCTCAAAATATTTAAGATTTTCTCACATTTATCAATAACTTTTTGAATATGTATATTCCATTTTAGTTTTTTATCAAACCATAGTGTTAAAAAATTTATACACTTTACGTGCTCTAATTCTTGCTTATATAATTTTAATTTTAGTTCCATGTTTATTTTTTCTGATTTAATATTACTTTGGTTTTTCCAACTGAAAACTTAAATCCCCATGGCAACACCCATTTCTCTATTTCAATAATAACCTCTTGTAATTTCTTTACAATGAAATCTACATTTTTTCCTCTTTTCCAAACAGCTCCATCATCTGCAAAAAGTGAACATCCCATTTCTTTTCCAATATCTTTAAATACATAATTTATCATAATTGAGAACAATAACAGACTTATAATACTCCCCTGTGGAGTTCCATTTTCTACTTTACATTTTGCTGAAATCACTTCACCAATTCTAACTTGTATTTTCCTATTTGTTAAAAAATCTTCAATCCATTTAAATATTTTCCCTTTAATGCCCAATGTGTATAATTTAATTAATAATCCCTCAACTCATGACATATATTCTTTTTCTATATTTCAATAAATATTGCCACTACACTTTATTTACTTGTGCTCTTCTAATTTCATGTTCTAGAAATAGCGTTGGATCATTAGTACTCCTCCCTTTTTGAAAGCCACTTTGATATTTTGACATGTATCCTTTATTATTTAAATAATATACTAGTCTATTATTTATCATTTTTTACATTATTTTACAAAGATTTGACGTTAAAGCCATTGGTCATTAGTTTTCTGGGTTTTACTTGTCTTTTCCTGGTTTAGCTATTGGTACTATCATTACGGAAGAGTATTAGGGCCACTGAAAAAAAAAAACAATTTTGAGATTAAAGTCAGAATTTTGAGATTAAAGTTTGATGCTTGGCTTGGTCAGTGCACTTGATAACATATGCTATAAATAATAATAGTTTTTCAACTGATATTGTAACATTTTTTTCTGACTGGACTTTGTCAGAAAAATCAAGTATTTGCACTTCTGTTAAATCCAAATGAACTAATGTGGAATTTGACTTGCTGTTTGTTCACTCTCTTGTTTTCTGTTCCTTCACATTTTTAACTGCTTCTGCATAGCTTATGTTTTTAGTCATTTGAATCTTCTACTCTCTTCCTTACCTCACATCCTCCATATGTAACTCTGTTTCCCTCCACAGTTACAACATTTTTCTTGTGCTTCTTCTAACTGACATTTTGGACATCTCTGTTTCCCTTTACAAACTACTGCTATGTCCTTTGTGACCTTTGACATTTAAAACAACAAAGTGGTGGAGGGATATAAGGTCTGACCTGAAAACTGAGATAACCCATTTGGATGTTTTATGGCAACTCTTTTCCTTCAAGTTCAATGAGGGTTGACAAATTTTCTACTTCTTCTCCATTTATTGTTTTTGACAGTCTCTTGCACCTACAATATTTCTCATAATTTTAACAAGATCTTCATCTAGAGGGATCCCATAAATCACTCTAATTTTTTCATTTTCTCCCATGATTTATATTTTCCATTACAGTTTTTTTTTTTTTTTTTTTTACAGATATTACCCACATTTAAAGCCTTATTCTTTTGTTCTTCATTTTTACAAACTACCTATAGGTTTTCATCTCTCAAAATCTTTACCATTTCAACATCTCCAATTTTCTTTTTAATTTCTCTTGACACCACAATGGGGCTGATGTTGTCTTGTTCTTCCTCGTTCTTAATTTTTAATATTATTTTAAATTCCTCCCTCACAACGTTCCTAACTATCCTTTCTTCTTCTGAACTATTTCCTTCCAGTTCTCGTTTACTACCTTGAATATCATCAATTCCTGTCTTTCTCATTTCATATCTCCATTTCCATACATACCATTTTATGTCCAAATCTGATATACTTCTATATGTTTTGTTTTTCCTGCACCGCTCTAAGTCCTCTTTCACCGACTAAAACCATCCCTGGTGTTTTCTCCCTTTGTTTTCCCCAGTACATCTTCTTAGCTTCCCTGTGCTATTTTCTCCCCACCCATCAGCCAGCGCCTGTGTCAAATACTCACTACTCACACCTGCAGTCAATAATCTCATCAAGCCAGGTCCAATGTTTTATTTGCTACCTCCCAGTATTTAAGCTCCTCTATCTCACCAGTCTGTGTCATTACTATGCTTCTTACTACCCATTTTACCCTCCCTGCATTACCTGTTTGTCCCTTGTGTCTTTAGTTTGTTTGTTTTTATTTTCTTTTGAACCCTGAATTATTTAATTTTTTTGTAAGTTGAATTTCATCATTAAAACATCCTCAACATTCTACATCTTTTGCCTGTTGTGATTGGGTCCCCATCTACAACCTGACAACATCAGTGTTGACCAAGATGAAAATCTGGTGAAAGGCTTCAGAAAGTATATAGTGCCATCTGCTGTTGCCACAAATGTCTGACCATGTCATGTTTGGTGGTGGTTGTTGATGGACTCAATGCAATTGATCAAATTTTCTCGATAAGCCTGTGTGAGCAAAAGAGAGTCTGCATGTGCCCAATGGACAAACAGACTCTGTTTGTCAAGGACCCCCTCTGTGGGTATGAACAGTCATACTGTTCCCGCCGGGCTGAACTATGAGCTTCTCCTTATTATGGGCCCGGTGTCGGAACAACATGCTCTCTTCCTTCCAGAGAGCATTGTGTAAGTCCAACTGAACTGAACGAAGCATGTACAGATCTCTTTTAACCGCAATCTTTCTATTTCTGATGCTGGATCTTCAATATCCTCAAATTGAAATGCTGGGCGTATACCCATGTGTTGGCTTTAGTGGCTAAGCTCTGGCAATGGGTCATTGGGTTAGCTTGCAGATATTTGAACTTTTTTTTGTCTTGTTCATGGTATAGCTCTTGCAGCTATCGATGAAAACAATTGGTGCAAGAGGCAACCGGAAATGATGAATGTGGCTTAAATTTAAATGGAAGTACATCACCACTACTCATGGTATATAGGCTATTATCTGCACTTCAACATGGCTACAGCACTGCTGCAATCAGCTCATGTGATTGACTTGTGCATAAACTGCTTCAACATGGGGTCCATTGCTATAATTGGCTAAAACAAGAAAGCTATCTGAGTGGTTGCTGACCATTCCCTGTTAAAAAAAAAAAACCATTTGTGGATTGAGATGCCACAACTGTGTTGAAATAAAGCTACACTTACTAGAATATAATTTTTGGATAGTCTGATCCAACTCTGCATGAATGATGAGAGTTGGGCTGGACTAGAATGTGGTGTTGGGCCATGGCCCAAAGAAGCAAAGTGGGCATCCCTTATTTTCATTTCTGAAAGGTATCACTAACCATCCATCCAGTTGGTTGGGAATGGTTCTTATATCTCCCCTGATGATGCATCTGTACTTTTTCTGTTTGTGGTCTTTGCTGGGCTCTCAAGACAAAAGTGTGGTAAAAATAAATTCAAAGTTGTCCATGTTCACTTCCATTTTGTGTCTATTCAAAGAATCAAGAAAACCGAGGAAGACATTTGCAAGTCTTTGAACGCTTGATTGGTGCCATCTTAAGGCTAAAAAAAGGAAAAACCTGGGATTTTAAGGCTATTTCTTGTCCACAGCCGTTGAAACTTTCAGACAGATTTCATTTTGTTTAAGTACATTTACTGTATTTGATGGAAGGTGTGTGTTCAATACAGAAATTCAGCTTTAAGAAGAACTGTTGGTGGTTTTAGATATTTTTAACATATATCTGCCGTAGGGGTATGAATGATTTTGGCTAAGCAAGATGTTAATTAGTAAAGAATAAAATTATATAAATTCCACATGTTCATGTAAAATACCCATGAAGTATAAGGACTTTGCCCCATGTAACTAACCATACTCACTTTACCACTAGCCAGCTATGTACTGTACCTGAAAGGTTGTAGTTGGATGGATGTTAACCCTTGCCTGCTGCCAGTAGTTTCCTTGGTTACCAGTAAGACTCCAGACTAAGGTATCTGTGAGCATCTGACCTTTCAACCGCAAGAAAATATTCAAAGCTCCTACAAAATAAATAAACAGTGAGATTAGTAAGTGTATTGCAAACCAATATTCTCATGTGTCATACCAGAAGGAATGAGCATCTTGCCTTCTCACCTATATGTTTCCCAAACATGTGATAGTAGAAGGTAACGCAGTAGGTGGGATTGTTACTGGCTGAAGAGGAAACACTTTTGGTGTTTATGTTGAAAATTGGGGACATCAGACGGGCTTTGTTCCCCTCCAGCCCAGGCCTGGATGTCTCAATGAACATGTAGAAGCCTGAGGGTCCACAAGAGTCTAATTTTCACTTAATGCTTCAGCAGTTAAAACAGTAACATTTGCTTTATGTGAATCTGTCACCAATGAAAAGAGGAGAAACATTGTAGCTTAGTTCATTTTGAACAACAGACTTGAAGTAAATCTCAGTGTTAGAATAGAATTCATGTAACAATGCTTTTGCCTATTGCTGTATATGAACACAAGAAGATAGTGAAGACTGCGATTAACAACATTAAACTCTATGTGGTAGTGGAAGTTTTAAATCCTAATACTGAAATTATATGACCATAATAATTCCTACTATTTAACCGATATTACATGGAATCATCAAATTTTTGGAGTAGTACCTGGTCCAAAAGCCAAGAGAAGTAAACAAAAGAAGATCTATGAAAGGCAAACTTAAAATAGAGAATTAGACATAGCACGGAATAGAATGAGAGTAAACATCAGAGCTGCACTTCATAGCCAGAGGGAGCTAAAAGCTCTCAAAGGATTTAAAATTGATCCAGAGTCAGCCACATCTCTGCTTGACCAGCAAGTATCTGCTTGATTGTTTTTGTTTAAATCAAAAATAAAATAAGTTAAGATACAGCGGGATCACTGGCGATGGCACAAATCAAGTATTATTCTGTAGCTTGATGCAGCACTGATGCAGTGATAATCTGATAATCTTTCCGTGAGAAAGTGTAGCTGGATGGTGATTAATTTTAAAATTACCTGCTAACTCAACCTCAGTATAAATATTAGTCCATACCTACATTTATTTGTCCCAACAATTTTATTGGATTAAATGCGTTTAAATTTGGTGAAATTACTTTATTGTGGACTGTGCCTGTTAAAAATAAACAGTAAATGAAATATTATGAAAATGCTTGCAATATTTGCACTTGAATCAGAAAGTGTTGTTTTTGTGTAAATTCCTCATTGGAGCCAATGGACTCATGTCAAAACTGTAGTCACATAACATACAGTACATATGTCACACAATGCAAAGCGAAAAATGTAAATTGCTAATTGAGTGTCTTGACATATATATATATATATATATATATATATATATATATATAGAGAGAGAGAGAGAGAGCATTTATCTGCCACTGGGCACCAGTGTTCTCGCAGTGTACCTGCGTGCAAACTGGTCTTCTCTGTGTGAGTTATGAGGTCAAATATGTTTCACAATTATTCAATCAAAAAAGAAATCTCAAATAAAAAATTTTTAATTGTGATCAAAATTTTTGAATTGTATAGATTTTTTTTTTTTTACAAAAATTTAAAAAAAAAAACTATTCTTAAAAATTAAAATCACTCTTTTTTTTCATGAAATGAAAAAGTTTTTTACAGAACATAAACTTTTGTGTATATCAGATTTTTTTTGGTTGCAATTCTCTAACTTTTGGTTTTGATGTTCCTTCATTTTTTGGTCCTCTCTATGAGCTGGAAGAATTGTTCTATCCAGTAAAGCCTACAAGCTGCACTCTGCCTGTCATACTAGAATAGGGAATTAGGAGAACACCAATTTAATTTTATAACATAACACAGCAAAAAGCATATTACATTTAATTTGAAATAAAACTAAATACAAGACATGTACATCAATTAACACTAAAAGAAGACATAAAACATGTGAATATCCTACTTTGGCCTGTGATCTACCAACTTGGTTTTTACATTTTGCATCTGGAAGAGAATATATATTTAACAGTTACATTGCTTCCGCTCATCCACCTCACTGATTATGTGCTTGGTAAATACTCTGTATGTACAGTCGCTTGACGTGTGGTAGAGATTAACATGGACCTAATGACACACTGGTGCAGCGGTCCTGTGTGTTTTCCAACTTTAGCTTCAATGCTAGATAATACACACACACATAGGCATTACATAAGTTTTTTAACACATATTTCCTCCAGATACATTTCATATTCTGCAACACTTAATGCCACTCGACAGAGGTGCGTTGATTAACGATTTCAACATAAAGACAGGCGAATTTTACACAAGCCTAGTTTATACACTTTATCTAATGCTAACATTAGCTAGCATGATATGCTAATGGTGATCATGGCAAACAAGATATATGAGCATCAAAACCAAAAGTGCTGGGAACTTGGATTTTTGGGTCTTCATGGGGAGTCTCTAATGTCTACTGCTTTTTCATCATCCACTAGATGGTGCCAAGAGGCTGCTATTACCTGGAAGGAGTGCCGGCTGTCTGGATTCAGCACACCTGTAGTCAAGCTACTTCGTCATCTTGTAGTCTGTGAGGAGCGGGCTGCCAGCACTTTGACGCCTGAGTGTTTGCATGTTATGGCACTCTGCGCCCCTCTGAGTGTAGTCTCTGGGTTTTCAATGTTTATCTCTTGTAATACTTACCTGTTGCTCTCCTCTCAGGTGTTTCATGGCACCTTGGATTTTACCCACTGTGTAGCCCTAGTTCCGTGCATTCTGGTATCCTCTCGTGACGCAGTGGATTTTACTCATTGGTTACCTGAGTCAATCTCCTTCTCGGCAGAAGATTCTCTGACAGTTCCTCATTTCACGGCCTGCTATCGGACATCTCTTAACTCCTCCTCACAAGAACTTACCTGTCCACCCTCCACCACAAGCCTCTTCAATCCATCTCCAAAGAACTCTCTGTCAAGACCAAACACCGGAACGCAGATTATCTCAAGAACTCCCTGCAAAGAGACCAAATCCCCACAGACTACAGTACTTCTCCCCCTGGTGGAAATTAATCTACTAACCAAGTACGATCAATCCATTTCTCAGAATCCAATCTGTCCAGTTAACCGTCAAATTACCTTTTCTCTCTAACTACTCTGTGTTCTGATGACCACGGCTTCCCAGCCACAGGACAAGTATCACACAACTCGCAATTCATCTTTGTTCCAAAATAAACTTTATCTGATTTCTTGGTCTCCTATCTGTGGGTCAAAAGACATGAACTAAACATGACAAAATGTTTGAGAACTGCAACCAGAAACGTAGGCCCAAAAAATTCTGATATACACAAATAAAAGTTTATGCAAGTAACTTTTTCACTTCATGAGAAAAAGATTTGTGATTTTAATTTAAAAACATTTTTTGAACAAAATATTTTTTGTTTAAAAAATAATTACAATTCAAAATGTTCTGACAACAATTTTATTGTTTTGAATTGAGTTTTTTTTTTTTGTTTGAATAATTGTGAAACAAATTTAACTCCAAAGTGCAGGAGGGGCTGTGGAAGGAGGGCTGCGTGACACAGCAGACAGGAAAGGGGCGGAGCTTGTTCAAATTTTCAAGCCAAGTTCACAGTTTTGAAAAAGTTACATAGTGCAGCCTTAAACTTTACCAGAATAATATCTCATTGAGATTAAAACCCTCTTACAGTTAAAAGAAGACGTTAAGTTACAAAAAACAGGTGCATGTCATAAAATCAGCCTAGAACTTTGTTAGATTTAAAATCACTAAACGAAAGAAATTCAGTCTATCTAAAAGTTTCTTGTAACAAGCACCAAAACAGTAGAAGAAAGAGTGAAAGCCTTCTTGCACAATTCAGTCATATCAAAAGGGACAGAAAGAAGCACAAATTCTTTGTCGGCACTCGGCTTCGATGTGACAACAACAGGCATTGGCCATTCATTGCATGGCGCTCGACTGTCCTTTAACAGCACAATGTCCCCCTTTTGAAGATTGTGATGTTGTTTGTTCCATTTGCAACGTGGCTGGAGAGAAGACAAGTACTCACTCCTAAAAGGTGGTGCTGTTGTCTCGTGTTCAGGAGGCAAGTCGGCCATCTGCCGTTCCATGACTGTGCCTCTGAGTTTCCGGCAGGTGATGCAAGAGTGAGTAGAGGAACTAATGAGTTTTTTCCTCCAATAATCCACAAACTCACAGCTCGAATGGCTCCTTCACTGAAATGATGCCCCTGGTGTTTTACCTGTTTGTGATAGTGACGGGCCAGAAGCATGGACAGGTGGTGATTTTTAGGTGGGATGAGAGGATTTTTCACTTCAATGTCCAGCTGAGCATTTTTAAGCCGACTTCCAGCCCTGATGAGTCCGGCTTCATCAATCCCTGGCTGAAGCTTAAAAAGGGGACTTTTTTTGGAACAGGCCTCCCTGCCATCAAAGCTGTTATTTCCTTTACAAAAGCCTTGTTTTGTGCTGATCTTATTATGTTTTCAGCTTGAATTTTCTCTTCTGTTGTTCAAAGCTTTGACATCTGTGCCTTTTGACCTTCTTGGTGTGAATGAGCACTGTGAATGAGAAAACTCACTGCTCTTAAAAGTGAGCTCCACGTAGAGAACCTCTCAAACCGGTCAGCAGTCAGAACTCTTGTTGCTTGAGTTTGTGTAACACAACATGTAACACTTGGTCACGGCTCAACATCTTCATGTGGATTAACAAGCTCATGTGCTTCAAATGTGGCTTCCTCACCTTGATGGTGGAGAGTAGCTGGGAGGCATGGACTGACCGGGATGCCATGTCTGCTGGATTCTGCTCCGATAGGACGTAAAACCACTGCTCAGGTTTGGAAGACTGATGTATACGCTGAATCCTGTTATGCACATATACATAAAATCACCTGCTCTGGTTATGTACATAACCCAAAACAACCTTATTGTCGCAGTAAAACGTCACTGCATCTGGTTGAAAGTCAATCTCGCTGAGAATGAAATCAGCTATTTCCACCACCATCACAGCAGCGCATAGCTCCAGGCATGGAATAGTGGGTTCTGACTGGGGTGTCAGTCTGGTTTTCCCAAAATCTAAACCCACACTACTTGTCCCGTCTCCCCTTATGGCTCTGATGTGTGCCACTGCTCCAATGGCTTTTATAAATGTGTCAGAGAAGACACATAATTCCTTCCGCACAGTTTCACATAGGGAATTACTGGTGTACATGCAAGGAATGTGCAGGTGGCTCAGCACTTGCAGAGAATCTTTCCAAGACTCCCAGCTTTGTTGCTTCACTTCAGGTAATGGTGTGTTCCAGTCAAATGTGCCACTGTTAAGCTCTCAAAGTAGAATCCTTCCATGTATGATGACTGGAGCAAAAAACCCAATAGTATCAAACAGGCTGTTCACAATGCATAGGACACCCCAATGGGTAAATGGTTTGTCCTTGACAGAGATGCTGAAAGTTAAGGTGTCAGATGCTACCTCCCACAACCCCAGACTGTGCTGCACAGGCTCCTGCTCTCCACTGAAATCCAGTTCCTTGATTCCTTCTGCATGGTCCTCAGGAGGGGAAGCCTTCATCACAGCTGAACTGTTAGATCAGGGGTGGGTTTCCTGCAACATTTAGATGTATCTCTACTTCAACACACCTGAGTCAAATAATCAGGTCATTAGCAGACCTGTGGAGAACATGACTGCACTTGGGAGGTGATTCAGCTGTTGGATTCAGGTGTGTTGGACCAGGGAGACATCTAAGAGTTGAGGGACACCGACCCTCCAGGACCAGGAGTGTCCACCCCTGTGTTGGATGCAACCTTGTGCAGGCAAAGATTGGACTCAGAAAGGGATGCTTGAATCCTCTAATGGAGGTCTATGGCTTATGTAACAGATGGAAGAAACATAAGTCCATCATCGATATAGAAATGTCTCTCCACAAAGTGAAATGTGTCATCGCCATGGCGATGTGCTCCTACTTCAGCAGTTCTTTGAAGACCATTTATGGCTACAGCTGGGGACGGTTTGTTGCTGAACACATTGACTTTCATCCTGTAGTCGATAATGTCTTTAGTCATGTCATTGTCTCTGAACCACATAAAACTCAAAAAGTTTCTGTGGTCCTCCCTTACTCAAAAATAATGAAACGTCTGACAGATGTCAGCTGCGACAGCTGCTCTGTCCTTCCTGAATGTAAGCAGGATCCCAAGTAAGCTGTTATTAAGATCCGGTCCTTTGAACAGCACACTATTCAGTGAAATTCCATGGTGCTGAGCACTGGAATCAAAAATGACCCTAACTTGCCCCGTCTTTTGTGGATGGTAAACACCGAAGAATGAAGAGTACCAGCGCTCTTCATTTTCTGCAAGAGTTGGGGCGATCTCAGCATGATGGTTTTCAAAGATCTTTTTCATGAACCACTCAAAATGTTCTCTCATCTCCGCTTTTCAGTTGAGCGTGTGGCACAAGGAGGTGAGGCGCTTTGCCTGCTCACGGTTGTTTGACAGCCTTGGCCTGGGAGCTTTGAATGGCAGCGGAGCAACCCAGGTGTCTTCATGGTCTTTAAAAAGACAGTATCAGTATCTTCATGTGATGGTGCTAGCTTATTGTTGTTACCTGTTTCAGTAAACCAGTCTTTCCTATGCTTTGCTCTCTTGGCTCGTTTGACAGTGCAGTGGTGCCCCAGGGGCTCTCCCAGCCGCAGCTTGGTCTCTATTGAAGCTGTATGTTTGTATCACATGATGTCATGAAAGATGTTTTACCACCAGCCAAAACAGTGGTTTTGTAGGATGATACACTTGACCTGTGGGCACCTTGAAGACACACCTCCCCGACTACTACCCAGCCAAGGTAAAGTTTCTGAGTAAAGGGAGAATTCACTGGGCCACTCATTTGCTGTGTTACTTTGTGCACTTCAATAGCATCCCACCCATGCAGGAGCAGTATCTCTGCTCTGGGATCAATTTCAGGGATTTGCGAAATTGGATTTTCGGGATTTTGCAGCCATTTAGGTTAGCGTGTATTTAATATCTTCTCTTTTCCAAACTATTTACCCAACAATTTATTGTTCAGTGTTACCTCAGATTAAATTCTACAGGCATAGCCAAAATCATGAAACTATTTTACAAGTGAAAATACAATACAGCAGGGACATTAAAAGCAATTACAGATTCGGGTCATCAATCACTCCATCGATTAAATTTTGACAGAAGAGTACCTATATAATCTCTCTACGGATGAATTACTGTAATGTGAAACACTTTGGGGTCCTTTGAACTTGATAAGGTGTTATACAAGTACAAAGTTATTTACTGCTGCTGTAATGCTGTCAGTCCAGGAAAAGTTGGAAGAAATGAAAATGCCAAGAAATCTAAGAGTGTGGACCCTCTCCACACACTCGCCATTGATGTAGGGAGGAGCTGGGTCAGTGCGGAGCTCCTTGGTTTTCTTGGTGTTCTGAGTGAGGTTGTTTTCAGCTTCACAACTTCTTTTCTGTAGGCTGCCTTATCACCTGGTGAGACAAGTTCTGTGGTGTTGTTAGCAAACTTGACGATGTGATTATTATTGTGGGCTGGACTGTAGTCATGTGTGTAGAGGCAATACAAGAAGGGGCTTGGCATACAGCTGAGCTGATGCTCAGAGTGCTGGTAGAGGAGAGATGGGGCCAAGACTCCCAGTCTGTTGTAGGTTGGTGAGGAAGTCCTTTATCCAGGCACATGTGAAAGGAGGAAAGCTGAGAGTGACCAGTTCACTGATGAGTCTGTCTGGGATTATTGTGTTGAAGGCTGAACTGTAATCAACAATGGACATAGGCTCTGCTGTTGCAACAGCAATGGCGTCCTCTGGATCTGTCAGCAGAATATGCAAATTTGCGAGAGCATAGCCTGGGGGAATATGCTCTTTAATGGGCTGCAGAACTAGTCTGTGAATGCACTCCAGAATTATAGGAGTCAGGAGACTAAGCAGGGCTACTGCTTAGTCCAATTTACATTGGGTATAGAAATTATTCAGATCCTTTGAAATTTTTCACATTTTGTTTCATTGTCAGCAAAAAGTGACAATGAAAATCAAAAAAGTTCATAATATTTTTATTAATGTACACTCAGTATCCCATCTTGACAGAAAAGCCAGAAATGTTGAGTTTTTTTGTGTCCAAATTTCCAAAAAGAAAAAAACTGAAATATCACATGGTCAAAAGTATGCAGACCCTTCGATGGCAATATTCGTCACGTTTTTGATTTAAAAACTCAGGCGGCTTATCAGCATGATTGGGGTGTAATGTCGTTAAGTGACGTCTTAATTTATTAGGTTTCATGCTGTCCGCTGCCAACATTTTAAGACATAGAAGAAACACCAGTCTTTCCTCGTCTCCCACCTTTGAAAGCTAAGATGAGGAAATATGACGAAGCGTTTGTACCGCTTGGCTTAACTGTGACAGATGACTTTTGTTTGTCTCATTATCTTGGTCTCTCTTCACCTTTTTTTCATCCCTGTTAAATATTTTTCCATGGTGTCTCTTCAGTGCACTTTATATTACTTGTTATGCGCTGTGTGCACTTGCTCTGTGCAAAAAACCCTATACCACAAACTCAGTATGACAATAACAGCGCAACTGCCCCCTACTGTAGTAGATGTGCAATTACACTTTATTCTATACCACTTTACTTTCAAAATGTGAATAAGAAAATTCAAAATTGGGTCACACGTGCCCCACTATTTGAGAAGGACTGTATTACACCAAGGAAATAAGGAAGGGAAGAGCACCGCAGTTGAGCCTTTTTTTATTCAGTGTCAACAGAAAGAGAAAAAGGCCGGAAGAAACAATAAAGCCGATAATTAAAATGAGATTGATAGTTAAAATTTTTTGTGCGATTGTTTATCAGGACAGGCCTATCTGTAGGTCCATTCAGTACATGATCATGAACAATCAATATAAATTTATTAGCAGAACCCAACGTCTCCTTCCAAGGCTCCTACTTCATCAGCAAAATGTAAGCTTAATCATCTAGATCAGGGGTGGGCACTCCTGGTCCTGGAGGGTCGGTGTCCTGCGACTCTTAGAGTCTCTCTGGTGCAACACACCTGAATCCAACAGCTGAATCACCTCCCAAGTGCAGTCAGGTTCTCCAGAGTCCTGCTAATAACCTCATTATTTGACTCGGGTGTGTTGAAGTAGAGATGCATCTAAAAGTTGCAGGAGACCGGCCCTCCAGGACCAGGTGTGCCCACCCCTGAACTAGATCACAGGTGTTAAACTCCAGTCTTCAAGGGCCGCTCTCCAGCAACTTTTAGATGTGCCTCTGCTGCACCACACCTGAATAGAATAATTACGGTACGTCATTAAGACTCTGGAGAACTGATCTACCGTACATAAGAAGGAGGTAATTAAACCATTTGATTCCAGTGTTTTGTACCTGTGGCTCATCTAAAAACTGCAGGACAGCGACCCTTAAGGACTGGAGTTTGAGACCCCTTATCTAGAACTTCTTTCAAGAACTTACCTGACAACCTTCCATATTTAACACTCTCTTCCAGAAGCCGCTGATCCAGCTCCTGTTCAAGTCTCCTGAATCACACATTTCCCTTCTTTAACTTTTTTATATAATACTTTAGAATTTTTTTTTTCACAATTATTAACTAGCAGGACAAAATCTGTTCAGGATACAGCAAAATTCAAATAATGATACATACCTAAATTAAAATATATTTACAATGATATAACACAACAACAAAAACAAAAAGTACAGGATGGGGGAGGGTAAAGTGAAGGATTAAATAAAGATGTATATGAATCAGAGATGAGGTGAGAGACAGAAGGTATCAGTACTGTGGTATTGGTTTGATTCTGCATGTACTTTAAATGACTTCCCACAACATTGACACTAAGACCAGAAGGGACGTTCTCTCACCAAAGAGTTCTGGGTTTGTCCTGTGGTTTCCTACTACTGGAATGTTTAAAAAAATAAAAAATTTTATTTAAAAATAAAATGTTATTTTTAAATAAAATAACATTTTATTCAAAAATACATAAATGTTTTATTTTGCTGAATAAAATAAAAACATTTTTTCAGCATTCAGCATTTCTTATGCATATTTTGAAGTATTGTGTTAGAAAAGAGTAATGGAAATATCAAAATGTAAAATGACGTCCTTAATTTTGAAAAAGAAAAAGAAAAAAAGGGGGCTCGCTTGAGCTGGTTTTTGGCTTTTCCGAAAGAGTTAATGGAAAAGAAAACACATTTCCCAAACAAGTTCTGATGTACTGAACATTTACTAGAGCAGTGTTTCCTAACCGTGGGCCTCAAGGCATACTGCCCTACATGTTTTAGAGCAGGGGTCTCAAACTCCAGTCCTCGAGGGTCGCTGTCCTGCAACTTTTAGATGTGCCTCTACTGCACCACCTGAACAGAATAATGAGGTCATTAAGGCTCTGGAGAACTGATCTACACAAGGAGGTCATTAAGTCATTTCATTCCAGTAAAAACTGCAGGACAGCGGCCCTCGAGGACTGGAGTTTGAGATTCCTGTTTTAGAAGTTTTCCTGCTTTAATGTGCCTGATTCAATGGATTGCAGTTCAACAAACACCTGTTAATCAGTTATTAATTGAAATCAGCTGGACGGAAGCAAGGAAATACCTAAAACATGCAGGGCAGCGAGCCTTGAGGACCCACTAGTACACATACCCACTGTACTAGTGGGTGTGCGTTCTAGTCATCAACTAGAGTAGGGATGGGCAATCCTGCTCCTGGAGGATCAGGGAGAAGTGTGTCTCCCTGGTCCAACACACTTCATTCAGCTGAATCACCTCCCAAGTGCAGTCAGGTTCTCCAGAGTCCTGCCAATGACCTCAGGTGTGTTGAAGTAGAGATACATCTAAAAGTTGCCGGAGACCGGCCCTCCAGGCCTGGAGTTCCCACCCCTGAACTAGAGGAAGTTAATTTTTAGCACCATTCATGGCCAAAGATATAAACATAGACTATAATCAAGACCTTCTCTTTTCAACTCAGCTCTGATTTAACATGATAAGACCAAAGCAGAGCACAAGTTAAGGCACCATGTCCCACTCCAGTCTCTAGCAGGCAAGTTTTTATGGGGTTAAGCATAACTTACTTACTAAAGTAAATGGAAGTTAATACAAAGTTCTCAGTTGGATAGAAATCTATCTGTCTGTGTTTCTGTTTGTGTGCGTGTGTACCTTGACTTGAGCCTGTGTGGTCAGAGCTTGGTCCTGTATTCGGTGTGTATGTGGTGCCCTCTTTGGTGCCACTCTGTCTTATCCAGTCAAACTCATCCGACTTGTCTTGAGAGAATGAGCATAACGCCTCTTCCTCAAAATTACAGTGGAACTCTCCTAAACACATACAAAAATACTCAATAAATAAACAGGCAATTATTTTAGGAAGGTGATCATAAGCATATGTCACTTTTTGCCAAAAGTGATTATGGCAAAAATCTCACCCCATTTTAATTGCCAAAAAAAAATCACTTTTGGTAAGAAAAAAAAAATTCCTAGGCCATTTTCTTAGGAAAGTGACATTTTTACAGGATGCATACAAATGACAAATTATTCCCTTCTGACACATTTCTTCTAAACCTAAGGAAATCTAAAGTTTTTTTTAAATAACCAGGTCTGTTGTTAAAAGAGAATGGCCCCTAAGCTTAAAATTCCATCCATCCATCCATCCATTTTCTGTACACCCTTCTTCCCAAATGGGGTCGGGAGAGTTGCTGGTTCCTCTCCAGCTGCGTCCCGGGCGAGAGGCGGGGTCACCCTGGACAGGTCACCAGTCTGTTGCAGGACAACACAAAGACTTACAAGACAAACAACCATTCTCACACACACACGCACACACACACACACCTAGGGAGAATTTAGAGAGCCCAATTAACCTAACATGTTTTTGGACTGTGGGAGGAAGCCGGAGAACCCGGAGAGAACCCACCATGCACAGGGAGAACATGCAAACTCCATGCAGAAAGACCCCGGGCCGGGAATCGAACCCAGGACCTTCTTGCTGCAAGGCAACAGCTCTACCAACTGCACCACTGTGCAGCCCAAGCTTAAAATTGGAAAACAATATCAAATAGTGGAGCCATCTTGAGTAATCATGAAATAATTCACTTGAAAGTTTAAAAGACCACAACACAGTTAAAGTGGCACCCCTAAAACACCACAATACAGTTTAGTATAAAAAAGTATTTAACATACATTTCATAAAGTCCTAGACTTTTTACAATGCTGATGATTCATTTAATAACATAAATCCAGTATCGTAAATTTATTTATTAATGTGGCCTAATTGAATGTAGTTAGAATCAAACAAAGATGAATGATTTTGATAAATACATTACAAGGACTATAAAAAGAAGGCGCTTTTTTTCTTCTGGAAAAAGTAAAAACCCCTTCAAAATGAAACAATACAAAGTTAGAAAATCAGGAAGGAGGAATATTTAAGTGTATCTTAAGAAACAAAATTGTTGCTGCTAATTCCGATCACCCATGAGGGGCTGATTACTGTCGATCATCGATACCGATCACTTGGATTGGCTGTTAATATTTTGATTTAGGTATAAATGGTACTGGATATATGAGCTGACAAAATAGAGATATAAAATCACATAATTTAGACAAAAGCATACAAAGAAACTTGCAGGTACTTTGCATCAAGTATTCAGTCCAAAGGACGACTGTAAAGAGTAACTGAGCAATAAAACTGGCCTCCTGGCTCTGATTGGCTGTTTCTGACCAAACAGTGTCATACTGAAGAATACAGGGAGGCTCCCTGTGTTCCCTCCGCTTTTTGTAATTATTTTTCATCAAAACATTCTTCATCTACAAGCTGCCTCTTCCTCTCTGCACTTGCATCCTAAATCAACAACATCAACATCATGACCTGAGGAAGAAACCCCCATCTTTGTGAAGACAACACAGAGTGAACTACAATCTCTTTGAGCTGACTTCCTGTTGGCTATAAAAACAAGCAAGGATGACTTAGGAGCGATGTAAAGATATCTCCTCACTCTGACAAGAGACTCAGGCTAACATAACTGCGCTCTGAGAAGAACTTACCCAGAAGCTAGAGACACTGCACAACACCCATAAACAGATGAAAAATCAAGCCATGAGATGAAAAAAATCACTTAATGACACTTGTGACAGTGTGACTACACTGGAATGAAGTATTGCACAAAACTCTCCCCAAAGATTATAAAAACTACTGGGAAATTATTCCTGTGCATTATATAGAAGTGGAATTTCAGCCACTTTCCTGTGGAACTGCTGCTCTGTGTGCAGGGGGAAAAAAATTCAAGTCACTAATTATTTTCAGGTCATCGGACCCTCGCCTCAAACCTGTCCTAGCCTGTTTGGCGCCCTGGGTGAACCACCCTGACAGCACCCACCCCGCCCCTTCTCCTCCATGAAGTTGTCAAGGGTAGTAGGTGTTTGTATGATGATATTTCAGGTACTGTTAACATTCAGATCCTCCAATTGTAAGTGCAGAGGTTGGGGGGATTAGACCACCAGGGGACAGGAGGGTTCATGCCTTTCCCCACAAGATGGGGCTGTTGCCCATTTTGCCCATATCAGAATCAGAAACATTGGCTATGCCAAGGAGTTGGAAAGTTAAAATTTTTCATTCATTTTAATACTAAAAGCAGAGGACAGCAATAGTTGTATAAAAAAACACGTTCTTTAAGATAACTAAAGACATTTCTAACTTTAAAGGTAGATATGTTATTGTTACAGAAAATGTTTTATTGATTCTAGTCAGTATTTATTCCACAAATGCTGAAATATTTATGTTGACCTGTTTTATGCAATACCAAATCTGAATTCACATAAAATTATGTGAGGGGATTTTAACCTATCGTTGGATCCACAGTTTCTGTGGACTGTTAAAGTCTACAGAAACTGTTCAAAATTTTATGAAAAGATTTAATGTAGTAGGCCCATGGAGGTTATTATCTCTCACTAAGTGGCAATGTTCATATTTTTCACCAGTCCATAATTCTTACTCCAGGATAAACCTCTTTTTGTTGAACTCTGAGCTGTTATCAGTTGTGAACACAAAACAGATCACTGCCCAGATCTTTTACAAGTTGCCTTTGGGTGTAAAGTCACTGAGAAATTGAGGCTTATTAATACTCTATTGTCAGACAAATAGACAATAGAGTATTCAAGAAATAAAGAAACCCACGGATTTGTTCTTAAGCATCAATGACACACCAGACATGGTAAGAGATCCAATTTGGGAAATGCAAAAAGCTTATTCACAGAGGCAGTTGATTTTGTGGGGTAATTTTACTAATAAAAAAAGGATAACTATTTCTACAATTATTCATGGGATTATGGAGTTTAGATAGGCAATATTTGATCTCTTGTATAAAAAGAAACGGTCTCTTCAAACAGAACTTTCCTTGCTCTAAACTACTGAACAAAAAACTTGGGCTGATGAGCGAAATGTTTCCAGATGTGAAAGGAAAGAGCAGAAGGCAGACAGGGGAGAGTGACAGAAACAGTTACTGCAAATGCTTGTTTTTGGGGACAGATACTTACTGAGATGTGGGTTAACGGGAGCTGCAGAAAAGTAGAAAAAAGCACAATCAGACAATCTGCATAGAGCCAGAAACCTTCAAATTAGCTTGGGATTTCTTTTGATCAAACATAAATAACCTGTTTAATCCCAATTACTTTTTTCCTGTAAAGTAAATGCATGCATTTCAATCCTTAGACCTCCCTGACACATAATATTTATGAATTATTACATTTTATGTTGGCAATGTTAGTGAAAATGTAGGTTTTATACTCAGCAACAATTGTCACTGGTGGGAAACTGCATAGTCTGAATTACACAAATCTGGCCTATTTATACATAAAAAATAAGAAAAATGATGACATGCATAACCCATTATAACAAAGAATGGTTACAAGAGTGTTCAGAAATATTTTAGATACATAAAGATTCAATGCCACATTATGCAGATGTCACTCTCTCAATGTGCCAAGTAACCTTTGACCTCATTTGGCTATTTCATCATTGAGGCAACCTCAGGTGAAAGTGTTACGATGAACAAATCTCCATCTTGGAGGAAATTCTCCCTGATCCACCAAACCAACATGTAATTACCTTGCATGTTATAAATATTGCATGTATATGAAGAGAAAATCTAAAAAGATATATCAGAATGTTTATGAAATATGAATATTCCAATTATTTGGAATATCAGACCCTGTCCTAAGCTACTTTCAGGCGTGGCGTCATTCAGTGCACAGACCACACTTTGTGGAATAGGTCGCCTTTTGCGAGGGTTTGTGCTTCATTTCAACTGTGGGAATGAGAGTGATGTAGAAGACATCATCTTGGTGTTCTTTCTGGTCTAGAAGATCTAAAACATCAGATTTAAGCTGTGTGGGAACAGCAAGGTATATAGAATAAACAGGCAAACCACTGACACATAGCATAGAGCTTACACTCAATCATTTCACCTTATCCCCTTCATGCTAGCGGCATCAATTCTTATGATTAAGAGATGGAAGAAGCAATAACAATTTCATTACATGTCAGTAGAAGACCTTTTAAAGGACATATATACAAAATATTTTTACATCTGTTTATTAAAATATTTTACTGACTTCTTGTGCAGGTTTGTGACTGACGTTTACCTCCAGCGTCACAGGCAGAAAGTAAAGAGGTCTGGTTATGTGACCTTTCACACTAAATATATGACATTGATATTGTTTAGAGTAGACACACTATTATTTTTATTTTAAAACTTCAATTAGCTGCCAAAAGCCAAAACAATTATTTTAGAGCTTCCAGCCAGAAGTTAGAAAAAATGTCTGGCAGCAATTGTTGCTGGTGGGATTACGAAAGTCAAAACCTTCATTACAGAACATAAAGTTTTGTAATGATGTTTGCATTTACTCTCAATAAACCATGCTTGTGTCTCTGCTCTGGTTTTCCACAGTATATAATTTGCATATAAGCATCAGAAAACCTACACATTTTCAATTTCTTCTAAAACCTGTGGAACCAAGATCTGCAAAAAACACAATGAACTGTTAACCTTTTGTTTTCTCTCACTTGGTCTACTTTTTATAGGAGCTACAATTGGCCTGCTATTAACATTTTACTATCATGAACATGCACAAATTACAACATATTTAGGCCAACATTTTCAACTAACCTTGGATTACTTAAAGTTGTTAATTTAAGGTTTGGGAGCAGTGCCTTGTTCAAAGCCACACCTCTAATTTTCCAAATAGCCTATTTATACTCAGATCACCCATACTGCACATTCTGTTAAATTTCTACAACCCCATCTTTCCTTAAACTCAACCATTTCACTTTTTCCACTTCATTCTTTCACCCTCTCCAGCTCAGGATTAGAGTGACTCAGCAAATGACTCATTTTGAATCTTTGTAGATCAGGCCCTTCCCCTCAAATATAATGACATTTTCAAATCTTTTTAAAGTTTCGAAGCTGCAAAAAATACTGTCCATAAAACGACACATCAAATACAGAAATATTGTTATAATTAGCAATGTATAAGACAATAACGCACCGCTGTACGTGATTGTGCGTTCAGAAGCATCCCCGTCACCATATCGGGTGACAGGGGTCAGACGCACCAGGTAGGACTCGGGTTTGATCAGTTCCGTTAGGTTGTAAGTCAGCAGCTGCCCCTTTTGGATTGGTCCACCAATAAAAATCTCTTGCTCCCACCAGCGAGTCTGATCCACCTGAGACAAACACAGAAGTAGATGAAAAAAATGTCATGGCCTCGAAGGACTTTAGATGTAAAGAATTTCCTGATTCAATAGTTCTTGGTGCAACAGCTTACACTACGTACAAGATTTTGTATCATCATTTTAGATTATAAAAATTTTACATAACATTTTTATCATCTGAATGTTATTTAGATGAGAAAAGCATCAAAATGTTGATAAAAACCTTTTAGATGTTTTGATCATCTAAAAACATCCAAAAATAAATATTTTTATTATCATCTAAGGTAGAACAGAGACAGCCCTAACTTAGCTGCATTTAAGTTACAAATATTTGCTGCCACTTTCCCTTCTGACTTGTCCCCTCTTCTCCTAAATTAAATTAAAGCTGCAGTATGCAACTTTTATTAAAAATATTTGAATATTTTTACATTTACAGTTTTATATTTAAATATTTAAAACTGTCAGTATGTCGTTACAGGATAGTATGAAAAAATGAAATTCTTCTGCCTTATTCCAAAGCTATCTAGAAACAACTAAAGGCAGAAGATTGGTTTAAGTGCCGCCACTCACAATCTTGTGTGGCACTGCTCATATTCCCTCCCTCTCTCCTTCGCTCTGTGCTATGCTAGAGCTAGCATAGCCTGTTGTGAATCCTCAGACTAATTAGCACGACTACCAATGAAGGCAGCTAAACGGCTTTTCTGTAATGATAAGTTGTTTGTCTGCCATTAGCACATTTAGCAGTGACTTAATGAGGTTGACTGACAGCGCTAAAACCCTCCTCCTAGTTCTGATTGGTTGTTTTTGATCGGAACTGTACATTACTCCTCCCTGACAGTAATAGCAGCTCAGGGAGGAGTTGGAGATTGATCTTTTCACAGATTATCTGTCTCAGAACATGGTGACAGTTTTAACAAATATGAAAAAAACTGATAAAAAAATTTAAAACATATTTGCATACAGTATGCAGACTTGCTTGTAAAGTTCACTAGCAGTAAATATTGTGCTAGTAATTGAACCAAAGAAAGCAAGGCAGTTGCAAGACTTTAAAATTGTGACGCTTTTGATGGATCAAATAGACTCAACAAATTGTAACAGCAGCTGAAAACATTTTTCGTCTTGGAGCCCAAAATGTGTGGTGGCACCCCTATTACTTACCCACTATAACTTAGTGACTTGCACTACACTGAGCAAATCTAGCAGAGGACTTGTCTGCCATGTCCATCTGCTAATTGTACTTAATATTGTACAATAACCAAAAGGAGAATGTAACTTCTAGCATGAACATAGATTACAACTAATTAACCAGTGTATTATTGCTTTGACTGTTGATTCTATGTTGCATTATGTTTCTGTGTATTAGGTATCGGGGTTTGTTTTCCCTTTTTGGGGGGTTTTCTGTTCCTTTTGTTTGTCTGTGGTTCCATTACTCCTCCACAAGATGGCGCCAGAGGCTGCCTCCTGCGGAGGGCGTACCTGTGGTTCAGCGCACCTGTTGGTCATCAGCTAATCATCCTGAGGCTTAAGAGGAGCGGACTGACTGAACTTCTTCGCCTGAGTGTTTGCCAGTGATGGTACCTTGAGCCCACCCAGAGTTACTCTCTGTTAGTGATGGTGAGATGAAGCCTCATGAGGCATTGAACCACTTGAGCCAACTGGTTCGAGAAAGGGTTCATTTCTTGAAGCTTCATGTGCACACGAAACCACCTACTGGCCAGGTGTATAATCACAGCCAGCTGTATCTTAACATGTGTGATGCATTGAATTTTTGTCTATTATGGCTCTTGGGAATGCCTTCACAAAAGGTGAAGAAAAAAAAAGAGACAAAGAGATAGAGAAAGAGATATAGAGATAGAGAGAAATATATATATATATACAAAAAAAATGCTACCCTGTCCCACAGCTATCTTAAAAATCCTAAAATAAAAATGAAGAACTTTAAAACTAACTAACCAATCCTATTTGTAATAGTGAGATTATTAGTAAAAAACTCAAATTAAATAAATAACCCAATTATAAGTCCTGAAATAATAAAGTCTAAAATCATTAAATATTAATCCCAGAAAAATAAATAAATAAATAAATAAATAAAGGGGGAAGGGAAACAAACTTCATTTAGATCAATACCTTGTTTATTCCAGAGCAAATCTGCTTATGATGTGTGTGATGATGGTATTGAAGTTCAAGGTAACTCGAGTTAAATCAGGTGGTGAAAATTCACGTATCCTTAATATTAGAATTAAAATTAAAATTAAAAATAGGATAGCTGTGGGACAGGATAGGATTTTCTCTTTTTTCCTTTCTCTGTCTCTCTCTCTCTCTCTCCCTTTCTCTCTGTATAAATATATATATTTTTTATCTCTATCTCTATATATCTCTTTCTCTCTCTCTTTGTCTTTGTTTTTTTTCCTCTCTCCCTCTTTCTGTATCTGTATCTCTCTCTCTCTATATATATATATATATATATATATATATATATATGATATGATGTTTCCTCATGGCACCTTGGGTTTTACCCACTGCCCAAATTCCTGGCTTTCTGGTTTTCCCCTCGTGGTGCCATGGATTTTACCCACTCATTGCCTGAGTCCCTCTCCACCTCTGCTGAAGAATTGGTGACAGTTCCTGGTTTCACAGCTGGCAGTCAGATCACTCTTGCTTCTCCTTTCAAAAACTTACCTGTCCGCCCTCCACCGTGGCCGCTACCATCTACCTCCAAATAACTCTCTGTCTGGACCTCACACTGGAACCTGGATCATCT
Source organism: Gambusia affinis (assembly GCF_019740435.1). NCBI lineage: Eukaryota > Metazoa > Chordata > Actinopteri > Cyprinodontiformes > Poeciliidae > Gambusia > Gambusia affinis. Next base: position 112,533 of record NC_057883.1, read on the forward strand.
CAAGACCCCAGCTAAGACCGCCACCCCAGTGGCCCCAGTAATTTCCCCCTGGCGGAAACACATCATCACACCAAGTAAGATCAGTCCATTTTTCCTCTGAAGACAATGGGAGAGAGATGGTGAGTTGAAGGGGTATCGGACAAATGAACTTCAAATCAAATCAAACTATTTGTATAGCACATTTCAGCAGCAAGGCATTTCAAAGTGCTTTACATCAAATCAAACAAAAACACAATGCAACATAGAATCAACAATCAAAACAATATCAAGTCAGATTCCATCAATAAATTTGTAATTGATTACGTTTCAAATAAAACTCTAAACAAGTGGGTTTTTAGTTGAGATTTAAAGGAAGTCAGTGTTTCAGCTGTTTTACAGTTTTCTGGAAGTTTGTTCCAGATTTTTGGTGCATAGATGCTGAATGCTGCTTCTCCTCATTTGGTTCTGGTTCTGGGGGTGCAGAGCAGACCAGAACCAGAAGACCTGAGAGTTCTGGAAGGTTGATACAACAGCAGCAGATCTTTAATGTATTGTGGTGCTAAACCATTCAGTGATTTATAAACTAACAACAGTATTTTAAAGTCTATTCTTTGAGCTACAGGGAGCCAGTGGAGGGACTTTAAAACTGGTGTTATGTGCTCTATCTTCCTGGTTTTAGTGAGAACGCGAGCAGCAGCATTTTGGATCAGCTGCAGCTGTTTGATTTGTTGGACAGACCTGTGAAGACGCCGTTACAATAATCAATACGACTGAAGATAAACGCATGGATGAGTTTCTCTATATCTGGCTGATACATTAGTCCTTTAATCCTGGAAATGTTCTTCAGGTGATAGAAGGCCGTCTTTGTGACTGTCTTTATGTGGCTCTGAAGGTTCAGGTCAGAGTCCATCACTACTCCCAGGTTTCGGGCCTGATCACTGGTTTTTAGTTGTAATAACTGAAGCTGTGCACTGACTCTAGATCTATAACTCTAGATCTATAACTCTAGATCGTCCAAAAATAATAACTTCAGTTTTGTTTTTTTTCAGCTGGAGGAAGTTTTGGCACATCCACACATTTATCTGTTCTAAGCCTCTGTTCAGTGATTGGATGGGATCAAAGGTCACCTGGTGACATCATAATGTAGAGCTGTGTGTCATCTGCATAGTTATGGTAGCTAATATTATTTCCTGTTATAACCTGAGCCAGAGGGAGCATATAGATATTGAATAAGAGGGTCCTAGGATTGAACCTTGGGGTACCCCACATGTGACCTTTGACCTCTTTGATGAGAAGTTTCCAATTGAAACAAAGAAATCCCTGTTCTTTATGTAAGATTCAAACCAGTTAATCTCTGGACCGGAGAGTCCGACCCAACTCTCCAGTCCATTCAGTAATATGTCATGGTCAACACTGAGATCCAACAGAACCAGAACCAGAACTGTGGTTCTCCCACAGTCCGTATTTATATGGATGTCATTGAACACTTTGACTAGGCCACTCTCTGTGCTGTGGTGAGATTGGAAACCAGACTGGAAGGAGTCAAAGCAGTTGGTTATCGTTAGGAAGCTATTTAACTGTTTACACAATTTTTTCAATAACTTTGCTGATGAATGGGAGGTCAGAGGTCAGAGGTCGGCCTGTAATTCTGCAGTAGTGATTTGTCTAGATTGTTCTGTTTTATCAGTGGTTTGATTACTGCTGTTTTCAAAGCCTGGGGGAAAACGACTGATGAGAGCCATGAATTACTATTTGGATCAGATCAGTAGCAACAACAGGCAGAACTTTCTTAAAGAAATGTGAGGGTAGGACATCCAGACAGCAGGAACTGGAGCTGAGTTGACTTATAATTTCCTCTAGGGTTTTATAATTAAGTAGTTGAAATTGGGTCATTTTTCCTGTATTTGTTTTGTTTGGGTTCAGTGTTGGTTCTGACTTTATAGTGGATGTGCAGATTAATCCTCTGATATTTTTTAATTTTCTCTGAAAAGAAACTGGAAAACTGGTTGCAGGCAGCATTAGACTGAAATTCAGGTGGTAACGTGATAGGAGGGTTTGTGAGTCTGTCAACTGTTGCTAATGAAGCTGGAGCATTGTTAATGTTTTTGTTTATGACATCTGCAAAGAAAGCCTGTCTTGCATGTTTGAGTGTTAAATGATAGTAACGTAGTTTTCTTTATAGATATCATAATCAACGTGAAGTTGAGTTTTACGCCATTTCATTGTCTTGCAGATCTAACTGTTTGTGCATTTCTCCATGGAGATTTCTTCTTACCAGACACAACCTTCATTTTAATTGGGGCAATAGAATCAATGATATCTGAAACTTTAGACTGAAAATCATTTACCAACTTATCTACGTCATTAGAGCTTAAAGATGAGGAAAAAGAGTAGATTTGATTAAATGTTTCTGCTGTGTTTTCAGTGAAGAACGTTTTGTGATGGTTGCTGTTTGTCCAAGTGGGGTTTTTATGTTTTCTTTTCTCACTTAACAAATTGTAGTTAGGAGGCGCAGATTCAATTAGTACGATCAGTTCATTATTGTCATTCAACCATGTTTCTGTCAGAAACATAACATCGATATTATGCTCAGTGATGAAATCATTGATTAATAGAGCTTTAGCACAGAGAGATCTGGGATTTAAAAGAGCCAGTTTTAGTAACTTGGAGGCCAAAAGTTCTTCAGTCTGAGGTTTGAATTAGGTCTGCTGTATTTTATGTTTCTGTTTTTTGTAACATTTCTTGTAGTGATCCGGACAGGTAACGTCCTGTTTTGCAGTGCCAGGGGGCCAGATACATTCTGGGGAAGACTGGTGTAAAAACAATATCTGGACCCCGGCCTCAGACCTCAGAAACACAGAGTGATGGATCCTCTGAGAAATCAGAGGCAGGTGGCTTAAATGAAGTGAGGTCTGTTAGATGAGTGCTAAGGAGAGACGTCCCAAGTAGAACCTGTTGATTCCTTCCATCTGTAAATTTAAGAAACTCTGGTCCAGAAGACATTTCTCCAAAAGTGTCTTGTGAATCCTGTGAATGAGTGGATGAGCAAGAAGGGGGCGGAGGAGGAAGGGAACCAGTTGCTCCGTCTCCAGTCGATGTTGTATCAGCTTGTTTTGGCTCCTGATATGCAGAGGGTGCCATCCTAATCAGACGTCCTCGAGCCTGTTCTTCTGAAGCAACGATGACGTTGCTGTCCTTGTTGTTAAAATAAAAAAGGTTTGCAGTGAGTATCTTTATTCCATGTTTATTAAGATTGTGTCCGCCTCTTCCAAAAAGGTGAAAGTGCTGCCAGTAGATCCAGAGGTTATCGATGAAGGTCACTGAGCTGGCAGAGTAGGTTTTAATCAGCCATTTGTTTATCATGCCCAGCCTGGAGTGTTTTTCGTCTCCCCATTGAGGTGATGGAATTGGTCCACTGAGAAATAACTTCAATTTTAATTTTCCCATAGTGTTCAGAAGAATATTAAAGTCCTTTTTCAGAATCTCAGATTTCTGCTTTGCCAGATCGTTGGCTCCAACATGCACAACTAAAGTCTCAATATCTGGCTGATCAGCGGTTAGAGAGAGAACTTTGTGAGTTAAATCAGACACAGTGTGACCAGGAAAAGAAATCACTCTGGTTTTCTTGGGATTGCAGACGTGATTGATTCCATTTACTGCTTCATCTCCAACAATAAGCACTTTTGGCATACCTTTCATTTTCCTTTAGGGTCTTGGGGGGTGGATGTGTTGGTCTTGCCTCATTGTTGATGTTTGAAGGTGAGGTTCAGGCTGGAGTGCAGAAAATCTGTTTTTCAGTGGGATTCCCACAGAGTGAGAATGTTTTGAGGTTTGGGCTGGTCGCTCTGTCCTTGGGAGTCGATGGAGCTGTTTTGGTTGCAGCTGCTTGTTTGTTTTTCTTTGGTGGAGCAGGTGTTGAAGTTGAAGGTGGGTTTCGGCTCAGAGCCGGCCACGCCGATTTGTCCAGGTGAGGGGTTCTCCCTGTCAGTCGTCTCATCGGATCCGCAGTGTGAGACTTTTGCTGCGACTTGGCACCCAGAGCATTCCAGGGTGGGCTGCTTGATGTGAGGCATACGACCTCTCCGTCGTTTTGAGGAAGAGTTGTCTCTTTCTCACAGTTAGCGTTGATTTCAAAGTTCACCTCCAGCAGTTTGATCTTCATTTCTATAGACTGAAGTCGTTGTATAATACTGCTGAGGTCCTTGGGGTCGGCCAGAGGCATTTTGTCCTGGTTCAACTTGGAGATGAAGAAAAGGTAAAAAATAAAAGTAAGAAAATCCCTCAGTCCTTTAGGTTTGAAGTAATCCAGTTATGATGTTGAAAAAGTAAAATATAACTATAAAAACTGTCACTTTAAAAATAACTCAGGCAAAGTTATCAGTAAGGACAAGAGAGAGCAGGATAAGTTGTTCCTCCTTCAGCTGCCACAGCATGAAACTTCAGAGTACCGACAACACCAACTTCCATCCACAGGACAAGAACCACACAATTTCACATTTCATCATTGTCAAAATAAACTTTATCTGTTCCTTTCCTGTTCTGATTGTGTTCTGTATGTGAGCAAAAAGACTTGAACCCAACATGACATGACGTTTTGCTTCCAAAAAATATAAGTGTAAAAAGTGCCACAACAAGCCCCGGTCTGCTCTACCTCTTCAATATTTTATTAATATCAGAAACTTAGATAAAGAGCAATAATGATATACATTTTGACCTGGTTATAAGTGATCTCTATGAACAGAAAAAACATAATTCACATCTACACACATAGCTACACCACGAAACTTTAAGTATAAAGTGGTGAAAAAAATGTCAACTGTTGTAAATGATGTGTATGTACAATTGAAATAAAGAAAAAAAGTCCAGAAAATATACCGGTAATCATATAGGCTGTATCTAGAGAACACCAAGTTCTGACATAAGCATATTTATGAACTGGAGAGAGGAACACTTTACTAATGTGAAAAATTGGGTGCCGTGCATTATGTTTGTGGGGGATAACTTTGAAATCAACTTAATAAATCCAAACAAACAAAGATACAAAGGATTTCATTAACACTGTGCACAGTATTAGCTTAATTCCAAAAATTACAAGACCCACTAGAATAGCAGTTCACAGTGCCACATTGCTTGACAATGTTTTTACAAATGATTTAGAAAATGGATTATTAATAAATGACATCAGTGATCACCTGCCAGCATTCATATTAATAAGACCAATGAATGGATAGAGGCACTTAGAAGAATTTTTTTAAAGTAAGACTGGCAATTAATATACAAAGAAAATGATGTTGATACGACTTATGAGGAGTTTTTGAGAGAATTTATTATTCTATATGATAAGTTATCATTTTTTACAGTGTCTTTTACACTGTAAAAATCAAGGGCATAAAAATAATCCATGGGAGGCAGGTAATGGAAATGTTTCACACTTTTGCAACCCTATCTCTACATTATGTAAAATCACAGAAAAGTAGTTAAAACTATGCTGAATATAACAGTATTAGTTTATGTATGATCTGAGAGTCTCACCTGCCTGATGCCAAGCCGATAGGCCACAATTCGATCCACAGAATTGGGCTCCATTTGAGTCCATTGAAGTTTGAAGCCATAGACTTGAGGCCTGTTCTGCCACAGAGCATTGAAGGTATCATGATAAAACTCTGGTTTGTAGGCTTTCCCTGAGGAGATGTAGGGGTCATGGATCAGAGAGAGGGATAAATAGAAACCAGTTAAACAAGAAGACACAAAAAATGTAAGAAAAAACCTTTAGGCATTGTTGAATTTCTAAAACCAAGCATTTTCAGAGTGACATTAACACAGCTGTGGTGGATCTGTTAGATTCAAGGTTCTCTAGTGGGATGAATTTTAAACAGGTCATCACTTCTGAACTTATGTTAAGATGTACTTTATTGATCTCAATTTGTAAATTGTCATCAGCCACTTCTGGTGTGAGTGCAGGTGCTGCTCCCCAGTTTTTTCTGGATCTTTTTAGTAATTGTATTGTTTGAAGTTTTTGCCTTTTCTATACACATGCCAGTCGCTTGTTAATTTAAGTCTTCTTATTCAGTAAGCTATCTGGCATCCGTCTCCATCCATCCACCCATCTTCTTCCGCTTATCCTGCTCTGACTGAAGGAGGAACAGTTTATTCTGATCTCTCTTGTTCTTACTGATAATTTTACCTGTGAGTTATTTTAAAATGGCAGCCAGTGCCGTTAGAGAGAGGTTGATCAATCCCAGGTGAAGCTCAACTCACTGCTGCCTTAATTGCTGCACTTCCAAGCATTTGAATGGGAAAATGCAAAAATTCTGTGATTATGAAGAAAAAAATAATCAAAATTGGTTAAGCTAAATAAATAATAAATACTTTACAGCAGTGTTTCCCAAACCTGGTCCTCAAGGCACACTGCCCTGCATGTTTTAGGTATTTCCTTGCTTCAGTGCAGCTGATTTCAATTGATGACTGATTGCAGTTCAACAAACGCCTGTTAATCAGTTGAATCAGGCACATTAAAGCAGGGAAACCTCTAAAACATGTAGGACAGTGTGCCTTGAGGACCAGGGTTGGGAAACACTGCTTTAAAGTACAAAACGCAGGGTGAAAATAGCAATCTAAATTATTTTATCATTATACTTTTTCCATTTTGATAAGTGAGACTCTGCCTCTCTTTCCTCCTCTGGCCGTGCGTCACTGGAATGGATATAACCTTTTATGACACAGAAGTAGCCATGACTGGGTCCGTCTTAATTTTGGCTCTAAAACATTAAAATATCCAAAATACATAAATAAACCATAAACACATAAATTCAATTATGAAGTCTCTGTAAACAGCCTTGCCCTTCAAAATATATCAACCGTTAGTCTCAGCCACAAGGAAGCAATGCAACACAAGTTGAAACTTGTTCAACTTTTGTCCATGCCATCACTCTCACAGCCCATGTTTTGTTTTCGCCCCGAGTGATGGAAAACTGGCACTTTTTGCTGTTTGTTGATCTACATGTGCCAAGCCCATTACTGTAAGAAAACAAGGGGAGGAGCCATTTGATGTGCCGGAGTGAAGCTCTTTGTTTTTGTGGTGTTTCTCTTTCTACCAAAGACACTGGATGACAAACAAGCAAGCATCTGAAAATTCTCACCCTCATTTCACAATTGAGCTCATTTTAATTTATCTTGTGCTTATTGTACCATCCCTACCAGTGTTGGCATAGCTACTTTGAAAAAGTAACTTTAATCGGACTACTGATTACTCCTTGAAAAAGTAACTTAGTTAGATTACTGACTACTTGATTTGGAAAGTAACTAAGTTACACTAAAAGTAACTTTTTAGTTACTTTCAGCAGCTGCTAACAACAACGCTCCGCCTCCTGTGAAAATCACATTGAGCTTTGCCAATACTTAATTGTCAGCTATTTTATAATGGTAACATCAACAATGTGTCTCCACTGATAAGGTTGAACTGAAGAGGAGATTGTACAAAAAAACACTACAAAAAAAAAAAAAACCTGAGTAATTTGTGTGGTCCACTATTGTCTGGAAAACTCTAAGAAGGATTTTAAAGCCCCCCCCCATCCCCCCACCTTCAGGTTCTGTGTTACGGCCCTGCGTTTGGTGTCACAGCACAGAGCTCCTCCTGCAGCTCCACAGCTCAGATGGCTGCACAGATTGGTGACACTTATCCTAATATTAATAATTATAGTGGCGTTAAATTGCCATTATAATCATTGCCAACTACGGACACGTTTATTCGTGGCTGTTTTCACGTTTATTGCGCTGTTCATATTGGTCTCGATGTTTGCAGTTTTCTGGAGCGCAACGCGAAGCTCGACGTCATTCAGAGGTAATATATTAACTTGACATTAACAAAGACACAGCGGGACGGATCATCCGGGAAATGATGAACAAGGAGAGACTGAGTAAAACTACCTTAATGACGAACAAATTCTGGGATTTATTATGAGTCTCTGCTTATTTCCAAGCCCAAATGAGTAACTTCACGTTCAAAAACGAGCCCAAAAAGGAGCAACCAGCAACTCGTAAAATTTTCAAGCGACTTTAAAAAAATGAAGCCCAAAGCCGCTTATAATAATCGGACTTGGTGACAGAAACTCAAAATAGTTCCAGTTTTTCCTCCAACAAAATGCGCATCTCCCTCCATTGTTTACATTTCTGTCGCATAGAGACGTCGGTCACTCGACAAGACAAGTAGAGGAAATACCATTAAATACAAAAGAAGATAGTAACGCACAGTGATTTCGATAAGTAACTGTAGTCTGACTACTCGATTTGAAATAGCAACGCGTTATATTACTCGTTACTGAAAAAAGTGGTCCGACGTCAGTAACGCGTTACAAATTAACACGTTACTGACGTCACTGATCCCTACACACACACTGTCATACAGTCCTGCTCACCATTATTGGCACCCAGGAAGTTCAAGTACATATAGTGGAATATTTTCTGAAGGAAATTCATCAAGTGAAACAACATTTTACTGCTGATAGCTTGTGCTCAATGCAAAACAGCAAATGATAACATTTAAAAAGATAAACATTATGAGGAAAACAAAGAAAAACATAATGTTTAACATGTCAATGGTATTGGCACCTTTGGCAGCAAATCAGTATGAAAACTCAATTCGGCTCACCTGTTGCAAATCACAAATAAAGATCACTTGTGATGAACTGCCTCCACACATGACATGAAATAACAAATGAATGATCATGTTGGTACTTTAAAAACCACCTGTTAGTCAATCTTCACATGTGACAATGGTAAAGACAAAGGAGCTGTCTGAGGACACCAGAAATGCTATTATTTGTAAGCACAAGACCTCCAAAGGGTATAAAGCCATCTCCAAAGACCTCAGTATCCCTATTTCAACGGTGCGTGATGTTATTAAGAAGTTTTCCAGGCATGGAACGGTCAATTACCTCCCTGGACATGGGGGGAAGAGAAAAATTGATGACAGAAGTCTTCGACGGTTGGTGCGAATGGTGGAAAAAACACCACGTCAAACATCTAAAGACCTAAATACCAACCTGGAGCAGTCTGGTGTGATTGTTTCAACAAGTACTATACGGCGCACACTAAACAAAGTGGGGCTTTATGGGCGGAGGCCAAGGAAGACCCCATTGCTGAAGAAAAGACATAAATAACGCTTGATCTTTGCAAAAGAGAACCTGGACAAACCTCAAGCCTTCTGGGACAACGTTTTATGGACAGATGAAACAAAAGTGGAGCTTTTCGGTAATTCACACAAACAATACATTTACAGATGGCGCAACAAAGCCTTTAAAGAAAAGAACACCATACCAACAGTCAAGCATGGTGAAGGATCCATAATGCTGTGGGGCTGCTTTGCGGCATCTGGTACTGGAGGCCTTGACCGTATCACAGGCATCATGAAATCAGAAGATTATCAAGCAATTCTAGAGCAAAATGTCTTGCCCAGCATAAGAAAACTTGGTTTGAGGCGAAGATCCTGGGTCCTCCAGCAAGATAATGACCCGAAGCACACCTCCAAAAGCACGCAGGCATGGTTGAAAGGGAAAAAATGGACTGTTTTAAAATGGCCAGCAATGAGTCCAGATCTCAGTCCAATTGAGAATCTTTGGAGGGTGCTGAAATCTGCCATTGGAGAAAGGAACCCTGCAAATGTACAAGAGCTTGAGCATATTGCAAAAGAAGTGTGGAAGAAAATGCCACCCGAGAAGTGCAAGAAGCTTATAGATGAATATAAGAAACGTTTGGAGGCTGTCATTGCTGCCAAAGGCTGTGCAACCAAATATTAAGGAGGGGTGTCAATATTAGTGCACATGCTGGTTTTCTGTTTTGTCCTTTGCAATTAAAATATTTATGTTGAAATGGTAATTGTCTTTGTTAAATTACGTTGGACCTCAAATTGAAAGATACTGCTGATTTAAGTTTTGAACATTTCCATTTATTTCTGAAGATATTCACTCAGCTATGCAAAACATGAAGGGGTGCCAATAATGGTGAGCAGGACTGTATTTTATTAAAAACTTATCATTCGAATTGACTCACCTGTAAGTAGGAAGGTGCACCGACCTGCCCCGGCATCATTGGTGATTTCACAGGTGTACTCGCCATAGCCTTCTCGGTTCAGAGCTTTAACATGGTAACTGGTGTCATGGCTTTGGTCACTAAAGTGACCAACAGTGAGCAGGCGTGAGCCCAGTTTCCACTCATACTGCAGATGGTGAGCTGGGTAAGCTTCCAGTAAGTTACAGGTGAGGCTGAATGCTCGGCCAAGTGCCTGACGTACCTCTGTGTAAACAGGCTTCACAGTCGGAGGGACTGAAATACAGAGAAGAAAATCAGAAGTAGTTATTAAAAGGACAATATTATGTCTTTTCCAGGCACATAGTGCGATATTATAACACACTAAAGTAACTACAACTTCAGTTGTTATAAAAATGCTGTATATTAATCAAACATTTCTTTAAAAACATTGACATTGAAAATTAATGCCTCAAAATTGACCTCTGCTTTTTAAGGAGCTGGTGGTCTTTCTGAAACTCCACCTTCAGCACGTCATTTCAATGTTTCCGCATTAAACCTTCAACAACTGCACTGAGAAGTAATTTGTATGATGAGCTCAGCAGATGTGCACTTCCACCAGGTGTTTGGTAACTGATGCTGTTGTTAGTCAGAAGGAGTTGAGTAGAGAATGAGGGGCCCTTGCAGCTCTGGAAATGTTGGAACTTGGTGAGAGCACACATTTGAGGATCCCGAATGACTGTGGTAGGTGAAAGGGTTGCCAGCCAATACAAGATGGTGATGTGTAGAGATTTAGGGAGAAAGAAAGTCAGAGCCAAGGACAAACTGGTGAAAGCTGAAAAAGGAAGACAGTTGTGTGGTTTTCAAGAAGGAACTGACTGAGAGTCACCAAGAGCAGAGGCAGATGTCGCGTAAAGTGAAGGCACACTGACCAGCCTGGAGACTGAAGAGGGAGAAAAGGGTTGCAAAAAGTGTTAGAGAAAGATGGAAGGAGTTCTTCAAAAAGTTGAATGGAGAAAATGAGATCAAACAAAGATGAGAAGAAGCTGACACGGTGGACCAGGAAGTGGCTTAGAAAGGATGAAGCAAGGAAGGGATTGAAAAGGATGACAACTGGAAAGGCAGTTGATCAGGTTGATATACTTGTGAAAACACAGAAGTATCTAGGAGAGCCAGTTGTAGAGTTTTTGACCAGTCTGTCCAGAGAGATACTAGAGATAGAGAAGACACTAGTGATGTGCCGAGGCTTCAAGGCGTGTCAGTAATGGAGGGGGCGTTTCCGTAAAGCGTGTATCGAAGCTTGCTTCATTTAGGGGAGGAGCCGAAAACGATGACGTCCGAAGCCTCGCTGCCCGGCTGTACCACGTGACTGCTTCGGGAAGTGGCTCAGATTTTGGCGCGGGGTTTATAAACCCCACAGGCTCCATTCAAAATGTGGGTTGTTGTAGGCGAATTGCGGTCAGTTGAGAGAGTGGATAGAGTTTTGATAGTGGTTATTTAGTTTGAGACAGGGAGAAATATATATATATCTATATATATATAAATAAACACTACAACTTCCCCCACCCAATAGGGCAGTTTCACTAGGAAGTCATATGAAAGCACGGGCCGCCGCACGTCGTCCACAACTCCTCGTCCTCTGGTCGTACCCAAGGGAGAGAGAGAAAAGGTAGAGAGAGAGTGAGAGAGGGGGGGGGGAACAGATTCAGAGAGAAAGAAAGATACTCAGAGACAAATATATATACATATATAGAGAGAGAGGGAGAGAGAAAGACAGAAAAAAAGAGAGAGACACACACAGATACAAAAAGAGGGAGAGAAAAAAAGACAGAGACAAAGAGAGAGAGAAAGATATATAGAGATAGAGAGAAATAGAAAAATAAAAAAAATCGTTATATACAGAGAGAAAGAGATAAATACATACAGACAGAAAAAGAGAGAAAGAGAGAGAGATATATATAGAGATGGAGAAAGAGAGAAATATATCTTTCTCTCTGTATATATTATATATATATATATAATAATATAATATATACAGAGAGAAAGAGAGAGAGGGAGACAAAGAAATGAAAAAAAGAGAAAATCCTATCCTGTCCCACAGCTATCCTATTTTTAATTTTAATTCTAATATTAAGGATACGTGAATTTTCACCACCTGATTTAACTCGAGTTACCTTGAACTCCAATACCATCATCACACATCATAAGCAGATTTGCTCTCGAATAAACAAGGTATTGATCTAAATGAAGTTTGTTTCCCTTCCCCCTTTATTTATTTATTTATTTATTTTTCTGGGATTAATATTTAATGATTTTAGACTTTATTATTTCAGGACTTATAATTGGGTTATTTATTTAATTTGAGTTTTTTACTAATAATCTCACTATTACAAATAGGATTGGTTAGTTAGTTTTAAAGTTCTTAATTTTTATTTTAGGGTTTTTTAGATAGCTGTGGGACAGGATAGGATTTTCTCTTTTTTCCTTTCTCTGTATATATATATATATATATATATATATATATATATATATATATATATATATATATATATCTCTATCTCTTTGTCTCTTTTTTTTCTTCACCTTTTGTGAAGTCATTCCCAAGAGCCATAATAGACAAAAATTCAATGCATCACACATGTTAAGATACAGCTGGCTGTGATCATACACCTGGCCAGTATGTGGTTTCGTGTGCACATGAAGCTTCAAGAAATGAACCCTTTCTCGAACCAGTTGGCTCAAGTGGTTCAATGCCTCATGAGGCTTCATCTCACCATCACTAGAAGATACCTAAACAAGGGAGATGTCTGTGAAAGAAAAATAGTTGATATTTAATGACGAAATAATCCAAATAACACAGTCCAAACACAATTCAAAAAAGGTCCAGCCCGGCGGCACAGTAGAGCGAAAAGCTAGGGCTCAGCACTGGTAGCTACAGGTCTAACGATTGGACAGAAAAGACAGCCTGGCTCGACAAACGTGCAACACCCGACTGTTCCTCGTCGGGTCCTTGTCTAAGCTGTCAAGTCAAAGAACACAGGTGGGGTTAAATACACAGAGGGTAATCACGGAAACGAGACACACCTGGGAAACAATCAAGGGGAGACAGGACAACATGGAGACTCAGAAAAACTCAAAATAAACGTACAGAGAAAAACACAGATCACAACAGTTAAACCCATCCAACTCTGTTATCACACAATTATAGGTTGTATCCTCCCTTTTTTATGGCTCAACTTGTATGCTATAGGAAGGAATGTAGCTGTAACTGATGTTGAGAACTCACTGTAGCGTGCTGTGTGCTGTTCCCATCCGTGGATGTAATAAAGAATTTGCTCTTTGCCATTTGCCAGGGTCTCAGCCTGATCTATTCCCACACAGATTTTTTTCTTTTCCACATGTCCAAAATTGCGGCAACTAAAGAAGTATTAAGTTCATGAGTTATTCAATGAAATAATGGGAAAGTCGTTGAAGCCAGACTGAAGTTAAAAGTTAAATTTCTGAGTAACAGTGTGATTTTATGCCAAGAAAATGTAGTACAGATGCAAAATTTGCTTTACGAATGTTGATAGAGAACTACAGAGAATATTAGCGGTAGCTGCACTGTTTTTGTTATATTTTGTGAATGCATATGATGGCGTTCTAAGAAAGGAACCCTCTCAGGATTGTATTGTACTGTACGAGGAAAAATAAAGTAGCAGAGGAGTATGTTAGCGTGATGCTGAACATATATGAGAGCACCACTCTACCATAGTCAGGTAGATCAGGTAAGATCATGGCACCACTGTAAGAGCTCCAAGAGAAGAGCTCTTACAGCTCCTCTGTTGCTGTAAGAGCGACGGAGGAGCCAATACTTGATGAAGCTGCACTTCAACCGCTTCATCAAGGATTGGCTATGAGCTTGTTCTTGATTGCTGTGATGATGGATAGGTTATGAGATGAGGTTAGACAGGAATCTATAGATTACACTGATATAGTGTAGTAACTGTTGGCCAATAATGAAACACACTGCTGTATTCTTCCTTTTATGTGTTGATCTTTATTTTATATGGATTTTTTTGTTTTTGTTTTTTTAATCTTTGATATTTTGTCTTTTAGCTTTTTATACTTGCTGCAATATCAATTGCCCAAATTGGGACACGAATAAAATGAATCTGAATCTACATGGACTATAATGTTTACAGATGATGTGTAATGAAAGCAAATGGTAAATGGCTTGTACTTGTGTAGCGGTTTATCAAGACCAGAGGACTCCAAAATACACTCTCTGCATTTGCCTGGCCAATGCTGGCACTCTCTGCATTGGCCGAGGGATTTGCCATAGCAACTGACAACAACACCCCTTAAAAAACACTTAAATATTTCCCACACAAAGAGCAGAACATTCACTCTATTGCTGTAGTATGGCTTTAGGCTTAATGTTTATATGTGCCTATGTGAATCAGTTATTCACTCATTCACATAAATATATATCCATCCATCCATTTTCTGTTCACCCTTGTCCCTCAGTGGTGTCGGGAGGGTTGCTGGTTCTTCTCCAGCTACATTCCGGGCGAGAGGCGGGTTCACCCTGAATAGGTCGCCAGTCTGTCGCCAGGCAACACAGAGACACACAGGACACACAACCATTCACACACACACACTCACACCTAAGGAGAATTTAGAGAGACCAGTTAACCTGACAGTCATGTTTTTGGACTGTGGGAAGAAGCCGGAGAACCCGGAGAGAACCCACCATGCACAGGGAGAACATGCAAACTCCATGCAGAAAGACCCCGGGCCGGGAATCGAACCCAGGACCTTCTTGCTGCAAGGCAACAGCTCTACCAGCTGCGCCACTGTGCACTTATTTTTGTCCAGCGAGAATGTCAGGTTATAGATCTGACAGTTGCCTTCTCCAGCTCCCAACCCTCTACATGGGTTGCCCTCCTGTGACGGTCCCCTCCTGTCCAGCAGGAGTCTCTAGTCTAGTCCACTATTTGTTTGCTTTTTTTGGTCTTTCGGGAAGCAGGTGGATGGGCTGTTAATTGAACGCACCGGGTGGCTGATAAATACTGGCATCTAGTCAGTCACCAGGGCTGCTTGATTGGCCTCCGGACCTGACCGGAACAGGCAGCATTGCTCCACACTTCTCTCGGACTGGCTGAGCAGTCTTCCCAGCCCATACTTTTTTGAAACAAATAAAGTATTGTTTCTTTGGATCCACTCGTCTGTCTCCCATTTTTGTCATCGCCTACGAGTGGGGCGTGACAAATGGGGGCTCGTCAGTTTGAACCCAGATTGGAGATCAGCTGTCAGGTATTGTGCTTTGATTTGTGAACTCTGGTTTGTTGGGGGACGTTGACGAGCGTGTTTGGTGAGTGATGCAGCCATTGTACGTCTGTTTTAAGAGAGCGTGTTTGTGTAGCAGTTTGAGTGATCGCTCCCATACAATCATAGTAAGTCGCGATGGTTCTGTCCCTGTTAGGCTTAACAACGACTTCCTTTATGGAGTTTGTTGTGGGGGGGATTTTAGTGTGGTATGAACATGGGTAGAGCAGTTGTCTCGGGAGCACATCCGGAGTTGCAGGGGGGTCGCCATTTATTGGTTGCTTTTCCGGACTCTCGGGCTTTAGTGCATAAAAACCCATCACGGTAACACCCGAAGACTATGGGGGAGATTAGTTAGATTCTGGTTAGTCAGTTAGGGGGATAGGGTCACTGTGACACTCTGGTTGTTTTGGGATTGTGGGAGCTCAGAGTGCTGCTGGTGGAGTTGGAATTCAGGTGTTTGGTGACTAATTGTTAAAGTTATGGCTACTGTTGACGAGTTTTTGCAAGATCCATCTGAAGAGGGGTTGGAGCACTGCACACGCGAACAATTGTTAAAGATCGCTGAACATTTTCATCTAGAGGTCGGTGATAAGCGGTCTAAGGATAATATTAGAGCTATCATTAAAGCTAATCTAACTGACTTCGATGTGTTAGGACCAGCTAAATTGCAGGCTACAGGGACGTGGTTGGAAACTGATGTTGTTGACACTAGCTTGACTTTTGAACAGAAGCGGGAGCTGCTTTTGCTGCAGGCTGTAATAGAACAGAAAAGATTAGATGTGAAAAAAATGGAGTTGGAAGAACGTAGATTGAGTTCAACTAGTGATGGCGTGGAAGTTCCGGCAGGGGAAGTTCTAGCTTGTTTGATGTTGGCAATAATCTGCGTTTGGTTCCTCAGTTTTCTGAATGGGATCAAGATACTTTTTTCTTCCTGTTTAAGTGTGTTGCTGATTGCAGAGGTTGGTCTGATCTGGACCGGACACTGCTTTTACAGTGTGTTTTCACAGGCAAGGCTCAAGAAGCATACTCTGCTCTTACAGTGGATGACAGTAAAGTTTATACCAATGTGAAGAAGGCTGTTTTAACAGCTTATGAGTTAGTATCAAAGGCTTACAGACAGAGGTTTAGGACATGGCTGAAGGGTGGGAAAAAATCCCATGTTGAATTTGCCAGGGAGCTGGGAATCCATTTTTATTATTAAAGTTTTTATTATTTTAAAGGTATACATCTATACAACCACTCCCCACCCCCCGAAAAAGAAAAAAAAAACAAAAAACAACCCGCAAATAAAACAGAACACAACAAAACAAAACCAAAACAAAACCACCAGGTCAGTGCATATCTAATCAATAAAAGTTTCACAACAAAATATAGATAAAATGATAAATAAAAAATGACATATACAAATATCTTCGATGAAACAACCATAGTCAGCAAATAATCACTCGTCAATACTTTCAGAAACAGCAGTTCATCACAAGAATTTACTTGTCCCCGTATTGCAGAGAAGAAAACCGTTCCAGGACTTTGTGAAGTTTTCTATGTCATTATTTGACTTAGCCAGCATTTGTTCATATGACACTATTTCCAACATCAACTCCAACCAGTTTTTAATATTCGGAACAGTTGAGGATTTCCCTAGTCTGAGGATTATTCTGGCAGCCGTGACCGTCCCCACCTGCACCACTGTGCTTTGGTGTTTTGACATATTAGGCATCACTGTTTGATCTCCCAATAAGCAAAGTCTTGGTGACATGGGTATCCCCACAAATATCCACTTTCCAATGTGTTTTAGTACATCTTTCCAAAATGGGTAGATACATTTACACTCCCATATCGCATGTATAAAAGTTCCTGGTTCCGTTTTACATTTCCAGCATAAATTATTGGTGAGCAGGCCCATTCTATGGAGCCTAGATGGGGTGAAATAAAATCTGTGTACTATCTTATAATGCGTAAGTTTCCCTCTCGATTCTTTAATATATTTTCCATTATTTGAAAGTACTTTCAACCATTCTTCGTCACTAAAAATGCAGCCAAGGTCCCTCTGCCAAACAATCCCCAGACTTTTACATACATCCTTTTGCATACTGTTAAATAATTTATAAAATGTTGATGCCTTATATTTAATATTACTTGAACCTATAAATTCCTGTATTGGATTATCCTTGTGTGAAATTGTATTTAACAATACAGTCTCTGATTTGTAAATATCTCCAGAAACTATCTTTTTTTAAGTTATATTTCTGCATGAGATCTGAAAAAGACATAAAAACCTCGTCTGTATACAGATCGTCCACAGTGCGTATCCCCTTCACCAGCCATTGTTCCCAGTTTTCTTTCCAATACAGATGGATGGATTAAACCACAATGAAGAGTACAATTGTCCAACTCAGCTTTGTTTCTCCCTTTACAAAATATTTGAATAACCTGGACATTTCAAAAGCGAGATTATACAGCCTTACATTGGGAATCCATTTTAATAGGTGGTGTGCTTCCTTGAAAATTAGCACGTTAGTTGACCTCTGTAATTTGGTTGTCCTGGAACAGTTTCCAAGTCACATTGCTGTATACATCAGTGAAGATAATGTGAAGAAGGCTGCTGAAGCTGCTAAGCTAGCAGATGAATATGTTCTTATACACAGGGGTGGCCGTGGGTATCAAACTTGCAATGATTTTGGCTACAGGAGTGGCAGTCAATCTTTTGTGGGGAGTGTTAAGAAAATCCGAGATCATCCCACTTCCCCATGCTGGAGATTTTAGTTTAACAGTAAAAATAAATAAAGTTTTCTTCAAAATGAATCACTCAAGTGAAATCTAGACCCAACATTAGACTTAAATGTCAATAAAATCAATTTGGTTGTGTGTGTTGTTTTGTCTCCTGCAAACTTTGCTTTAATTCTACTTTTTTCTATTTAATCATGAGAAATTATAGTCAAGACAGAGAGAGTCATGAAACAGGAAAAGCAGGTTTCCTGGAAAAAGAGGAAGTAAGTTTCCAGTTCAGACTATTACTTATCTCAAAGCATGAAAGTTTTAAAGAAAGAAATCTAAACATTGAGTAATCGGATAAGATTCAAAGTAAAATACTTATATTAATATTGGTTTGCTTGTAATAATACTTACACTTACACTTGCATTAGTGGGAACTCTTACAAGTAAAACAAGTAACTGTAACGTTTATATTAAATAATAAGAATCATGAATTATTCTTGGTTTCTTTACAGAAAACATTTGTAATAACCCACATTAAGATTATAATAAGAGTAATTGATAAATTATGGTTATCATAACATTATAAATGAATGATAAATCAGAGAAGTAAAAGAAGTTATAAATGTGATTTTTACTCTGAACTTGAAATGGTGTGGAAGGTGTAACTGCAATTAAACATCACTGATGTGTTGGAGGTAGACAGTAGGTGAAAGGTTAAGGGAAAAGGGGGAACTAATAGGAAAGCAGAGATGGTCAACGCCTTATTTAGAAACAGGTTGTTGAGCAACCTGAGACATTAGTACAGACATCAGGACAAAATGTCTCTAAGACAGTGATGGATATGAGATCATCTGTCCAAGCAGTCAGCCAATGAAATAAGCACAGCAACAGTGCTAGCCAATGCAAATGAACCAAAAGGGTGGATGAACCCTATAAAAGGTGGGTGCAAAAGAGGAAACTTTGGTTGGATCCTCCAGGCAGCTTCGAGTCAAGATCGAGATGGACAAAGAACTCTGCAGCTGAAGAAGAGCCGGCGCCACAGAGCCGAAGACTGTCCTGTTCATGGGGACCAACCCGTCTGCCCCGCAACATGTGGCTTCAAATCGCACTTCTCTCATCAGCTGGGTTCAGACCCCAAAGACGAAGATGAAGACCAAGACAAAGGCAAAGACAAAGAACAAAGACAAGGACAAAGACAAAGACAAAGAACAAAGACAAAGAAGAAGAACTGATGCCTTCCTTTCTGCCAGCACCCAAGTCCTGTGTGACCTCACCATCCATGAGGAGAAGAAAGCTCATCAGACCTACAGAGATCCCTGTCTTCGTCGACCAACATCCTCCTACTGCTGCAACACCTCCTTCATCATCAGGCCAGGTCTGGGGTTCGAAAAGCCAAACTGTCCGTCTCTCTCAAAGGTTCCCTTTTTAGTTCTCAGTGTCAGCATTAGGGAAAGATAGACTAGATGATTGATTTTTCTTATTTGATTATTTCTGCTACTGAATTAAGCTGTACTGACTCTTGCAAAATTGCCTTACTAATAAAATATTTAGCATAAAGAAAATCTAAAAGATGTTGTGGACATTCAATTAATGAGTCACCTTAAAGTTCTTTGATGGTTGTAAAATAGCTATGATGTTCGATTCTGGAGAGGAAGAGGTGGAAAATGTTTATTGGTTCCTGATAGCCCAAATTTAAAACATCATCCTTGGGACTCGCCGAGTCACTAAAACCTACCTGGTTCAGTAACAAGAGCAAATTGTAATAAAAGAGAACGAGCGAAGGTTGGGACACCTGGATGGAGGTCGTCAGAAACCAGGCGAATCGTTTCTCGATGCCAGCTTAAACAGAGTTTACTCCAGTTCTGGACAGGGTAAATCTCAGCAGATTTAGGAAACTCAATTAACTCGTTAGATGGAGAGCTGGTACCACATCTCCCCTCTCAGAAGAGGAAGTAGAGAGTGAGTGAGTAGAGAGAGAAGGGGGGGGGGGTATGTGGCACAATAACAGGAGTCATGCAAAGGAGGAAGCTGTTGGTCCTAATCTGAACAGTAGGTCAGAACGGGTTTCAGGTGGGCATGTTTATTTGGATCTAACTGACATGTCATTATTGCAAAGCCAGGGGCCATTGGAAGCGTGAATCCCCGAAATGGGGTGCTCAAGTGAAATCTGCTCATCTGTCTCCCATTTTTGTCATTGCCTACGAGTGGGGTGTGACTCTCGCCAGAACTTTATACCTTAACCCTTAAAATCCCTTCAATGGTGCTGCAGTATTGCTGAGCCCAAGCTCATGTGGAGCAACAGTCCTGCCTGCACAAACTCCTCTGCATTTGGCCTCCAAGATCTGCAAACCTCATGGTTTCACTGGCCAAAAGACTAACCTCTAGATCATCTTTGTGGGTTTCACCAGCTGAGAGCCTGATCACCAGATCTTCTTCCTGTGTCCCACCAACCAAAAGCCTGACCTACAAATCATATTTTTGGGTTCCACCAATCAAAAGGCAGACCTAGAGATTATCTTCATGGGTTCCTCCACCCTCATCGCTAACCTCCAGACTTCAGAATATTCTGTTGCCTGTCCCCTCCAAGGTCCCTGCTCCGCTGGCTCTTTCTAAGGATGCTATCAAAAGTCCGATCTTCCTTCGTCACCTTCCAACATTCCTTCTCCTTCGTCACCTTCCAATTTTCCTGCTCCTTCATCACCTTCCAACATCCCTGACCCTTCATTGCTTTCCAAGGTCCCTTCTTCTTTGTCAAACTCTAGTTTGTTTTGTGTTTCATCCCTTGCCCTCCTTTCAAGGGTCCACTAACTCTGGTAGGGTTGTTTTTGTTTCCTTGAGTTTTGGACTTGATCAATCTCTGGTATCCGCCTTGGAGAGGGGGTATTATTAGGATCCCAGGTTGTTGATTTCTTTTGTTTGATTTGATTCTATCCATCCATCCATCCATCTTCCTCCGCTTATCCAGGGTCGGGTCACGGGGGTAGCCGCTTCAGAAGGGAGGCCCAGACTTCCCACTCCCCAGCCACTTCTTCCAGCTCCTCCAGGGGAATCCCAAGGCGTTCCCAGGCCAGCCGAGAGACATAGTCCCTCCAGCGTGTCCTGGGTTTTCCCCGGGGCCTCCTCCCGTTGGGATGTGCCCGGAACACCTCACCAGGGAGGCGTCCAGGAGGGTAAGGCATCCTGACCAGATGCCCGAGCCACCTCAACTGTACCCTCTTGATGTGAAGGAGCAGCAGCTCTACTCTGAGTCCCTCCCGGATGACTGAGCTTTTCACCCTATCTCTAAGGGAGAGCCCAGCCACCCTATGGAGAAAACCCATTTCGGCCTCTTGTATCCGTGATCTCGTTCTGTCGGTCATGACCCAAAGCTCATGACCATAGATTAGGGTGGGAACGTAGATTGACCGGTAAATCGAGAGCTTCGCTTTTTGGCTCAGCTCTCTCTTCACCACGATGGACCGGTACAGCGCCCGCTTGACGGCAGACGCTGCACCAATCCACCTGTCGATCTCCCACTCCCTTCTTCCCTCGTTCGTGAACAAGATCCCGAGATACTTGATTCTAGTTTCATTATTGTCTGTTTCTTATTTTGGTTAGATCTACTTTGTTCATGTTTTCCTTTGGTTCAATTCTTAATGTTTCCAGTTATGTTTATTTCTTGTTTATAGTTATTCTTTGTGACTTTAGCTTTTCAATGTTTCTTTAGTCTTGATAGATAGATAGATAGATAGATAGATAGATAGATAGATAGATAGATAGATAGATAGATAGATAGATAGATAGATAGATAGATAGATAGATAGATAGATAGATAGATAGATAGATAGATAGATAGATAGATAGATAGATAGATAGATAGATAGATAGATAGATAGATAGATAGATAGATAGATAGATAGATAGATAGATAGATAGATAGATAGATAGATAGATAGATAGATAGATAGATAGATACTTTATTAATCCCCAAGGGGAAATTCAAGGTCCCATTCTTTAGTTTTGGATTTCTTTCCTGTTCCTGTTCCTGTTTCTCTCTCCCTCTCCTCTGTCTGCCTCCTGCTCCGTACACTCACAACTGAAATCAATTAGCTCACCAGCCCAGGTCTTTTTCTCAACATTCAATCCCCCAGTATTTAAGCTTTCCATTCTCAGTCACTCCTCGCCTGTCCCTCTTGTCAACTCTTGTCACTTCCTTGTGCTACTCAGTGTCTACCTGGTGGTTTATTTTACTTGTTTTTTTATTTTTATATTTTGTGTTTTTGCCCTGGCTTAATGTGATTTTGTAAGTTTGTTGCTGTTCGTCATTTTCATTAAATTCCTTTTTCATCATCTATGCCACCACTCCACTGTTCTGCATTTGGGTGAACAAAACTTGATAAACTATTCTATGTAGTTATGTGGAAATCTTTATTTTCATTATCGTGTTTCTTTGTGTGAATTTGAATGTGTGCTGAGTATGCATTACTTACATTGTACCACAAGGTGAATCAGGGCCTCTCTGGGTTTGACATTGAATCCATTGTACTGGCTTGTTTGGCAGCGGTATGCCCCGCTCATCTTTCTCGTCACGTTGTAGATTCTCAGTACGCCATCGTAGCTCTCAATCTGTGCCGAGCCATCAGGCATCATAGGTGCTAGTGCTGCAGTTTGCCCACTCTCCTCGACCCGAGACCATATAATGATGGGTTTGGGTTTTCCTGAGACCAAACACTGAAGGTCAACAGTGTCTCCTTCCAGAACTATGAGTTGAGATTGCCCCTTTGGGACTGAAAGTTCAGGAGGAACTGAAGAGAGGGAAAAAAACATAATCGTAGTCAGTATTCTGAAACACCAAGTGTCTTCCATTTAATGAATTCTCCAACATTAAGAGGTTATTTAACCAAGTTTTTATTTACCAAACAAACACAGTTCTATATTTGGTTCTCTGAGTTGTTTGGACACTCACTGGCTGGGTTTGAACCATCAGAATACACTACAATAGGTTAAATGTGAGTACTCCTCAGTTTCTAAATAATAAAAGACGAATGAAATAAAAAGAGGAAAGGACACGTTAGGGCACATAACATTCAGACAAAACAAAGACGTGACTGAAGGCAGTGACATCACAGGGTCATGAAACCACGTTGCTCATCCTCCTGGTAGAAGTCAGATAAGATGTTATCAAGATGTTGACAGTTTGAAATTGGATAAGCAGGTGAACTCTGTCGTGAGATCAAGCTTTTTTCCTCTGTGCCTTCTAGCGAAGGTTCAATCGAGCTTCTGTATCAAAGACTTTCAAAAGCATATAGACTTCTGCAACTCATTATATAACAATGTGGACCAATCTTCATCATGTCTCCAAATGATTCAAAATGCCGCAGCTAGACTTTTAACTTGACCCCCGAAACAAGAGCACACAGCACCAGTTTTGGCTTCTCTGCATTGGCTGCCAGTTTCTTATTGGATTGTTTTATTAGTTTCTCAAGCTTTTCATGGCTTAGCTCCAGCTTATCCATTTCTAGAGCACTTCCGTCAAATAATAAATTGTTCTTATTACTGAAGAGCAGAGGAGACTGGGCATTCGCTGTCACTGTTCCTAATCTGTGAAACAACTTGCCTTTTAATGTTAGATCTGCCCACAGTCTGGAACACTTTAAATCACTTCTTAAAACTCAATTTGATTTTTGGGCTTTTCCATAAGGCCTGACATTGTAACGTAATTGTTCTGTCTGTTCTAATTTGTGTTTTTATCTGTAGTTTTATGAATACTATACAGCATTTCAGAGCAGCTAATATCTGATTTTAAAGTACTTTATAAATAAATTGACATTGAGTGCATCCTCTTTGTGAGACTGTATTTGGAAAACAGTGTCAGAGGTTTCTTCAGATTCGCTGTAATACAGACCACTACTGTAAAAGAGATCTTTCCTGCACACAGCCATCACCCTCTACAATAACCTTTTGAAGAATCTGAATTAATATGAGTTAAAACAACATTTAATTTCTTTTTGGGATCAATAATGTATTTCTGATCTGAATTTGAATTTAATTGAATCTCAGTAAGTCACCCTGTCATTTTCTGCTGCCTGTTATCCATTTATAGAGGCTGAAGGGGTGAGATGAAGTGTTTAATGTGTTTGTATATGTGGTGTTTGGTATGTGTATCAAAATATGATTTTCTTTAGAGATTTTGATACTTCTAAATTACTAGTATCTTCTAAATGTTGCCAGTGTTTCCTTCCAGTACAAATTACTTATATTCCCTTCTTTAGAATGATTTAGTTTGTAAATTCATATTAAGAAAAATATTTTAAGACAATACTCCTCATTTATTAAACAGAATACTTTCACTACTACTTGTATTTGTGTGTTTGCATTATATACATATTTCCATTTGATTAGCTTCTTACATGTAGTTTATTGTTTTATGCAGGCGGCTCTTCAGGAGGAGAGGAAACACTTCAAGGTTTCGATGCAGCTTCCCAGAAGCTCCTCCTGACTTGTCATCTTCTTCACTGTCTTTTCATCTTTTATATCTATCCATCCATCCATCTTCTTCCACTTATCCGGGGTCGGGTCGCGGGGGTAGCAGCTTTAGAAGGGAGGCCCAGACTTCCCTCTCCCCAGCCACTACTTCTAGCTCCTCCAGAGGAATCCCAAGGCGTTCCCAGGCCAGCCGAGAGACATAGTCCCTCCAGCGTGTCCTTCCCTGGGGCCTCCTCCCGGTGGGACGTGCCCAGAACACCTCACCAGGGAGGCGTCCAGGAGGCATCCTGACCAGATGCCCGAGCCACCTCAACCGGCCCCTCTCAACGTGAAGGAGCAGCGGCTCTACTCTGAGTCCCTCCCGGATGACTGAGCTTCTCTCTCTAAGGGAGAGCCCAGACACCCTACGGAGAAAACCTATTTCGGCAGCTTGTATCTGCGACCTCATTCTTTCGGTCATGATTCAAAGCTCGTGACCATAGATGAGGGTGGGAACGTAGATCGACCGGTAAATTGAGAGCTTCGCTTTTTGACTCAGCTCTTTCTTTACCATGAAGGACCGGTACAGCGCCCACTTCACTGCAGACGCTGCGCCAATCTCCCTGTCGATCTCCTGCTCCCTTCTTTCCTCATTCGTGAACAAGATCCCAAGATACTTGAACTCCTCCACTTGGGGCAAGACACCCGACCTGGAGAAGGCACTCTACCCTTTTCCAGCTCAAGATCATGGCCTCGGATTTGGAGGCACTGATCGCCATACGAGCTGCTTCACACTCGGCTACGAACCGCTCCAGCGAGAGCTGCAGATCACGACCTGATGAGGCCAAAATGATCACATCATCCCCACAAGGCAGAGATGCAATCCTAAGGCCACCAAAAGGATCCCCTCAACACCTTGGCTGCGCCTAGAAATTCTGTCCATAAAAGTAATGAACAGAATCTGTGACAAAGGGCAGCCCTGGCGGAGTCCAACTCTCACCGGAAACGAGCCTGAACACATGTAGACTGGTTGGACGAACTCCCTTGCACCCTCCAGGACCCTGCTGAGGGTGTAGAGCTGGTCCAGTGTTCCACGACCAGAACCAGAACCACACTGCTCTTCCTGAATCCGAGGTGCAACAATCTGATGGACCCTCCTCTTCAGGACCCCCGAATAGACCGTGCCAGGGAGGCTTAAGAGTGTGACCCCCCTATAATTGAAACACACCCTCTGGTCCCCCTTTTTGAACAGGGGGACCACCACCCCAGTCTGCCAATCCAGGGGAACTGCCCCCGATGTCCATGCGATATTGAAGAGTCGCGTTAACCAACACAACCCCACAACATCCAGAGCCTTAAGGAACTCCGGGCGGATCTCATCCACCCCCGGGCCCTGCCACCGAGGAGCTTTTTAACCACCTCGGCGACCTCGACCCCAGAGATTGGAGAGCCCAACCCAGAGTCCCCAGGCTCAGCTTCCACAATAGAAGGCATGTTGGTAGGATTGAGGAGGTCTTCGAAGTATTCTGCCTACCGGCCCACAACATCCCGAGTTGAGGTCAGCAGCACACCACCCCCACTGTAGACAGTGTTGGTGCTGCACAGCTTCCCCCTCCTGAGACGCCGGATGGTGGACCAGAATTGCCCCGAAGCCGTACGGAAGTCATCTTTTATATACTTAAGTTATTAAAATACTTTTTCATGATTCCCCAAACATGTCAGCTGATTATCTGATTGTTTGTGATTCTAATAAATACATTTTTATGAAAGCATTTTTTTCCCTGTTCATTCTGTAAGATATGAATTTACGTGCTGATGACAAAAATAAAGGAAACAAAAGTTCGGTAAGAAATATAGTAAATATCATAAATAAGTCATTCAGTTAATCAGCACCAACTCTGGCTAGATGGAGGTTGGTAAATATTAAATATGAAATAATTATTTTTATATAATTACTTTTCTGCACTAGGCTTATGAGTGAAGAGCAAAGGAATAATGATTAAACCAAAAGGTATTCATCATGCTTGTCAGTACAGACAAATGATTTATAAGGAAATGGTCTCATGAAGAGCACAATGTTGTTCCCATTCTCCTGGTGTTGTGGGTTTAGAAACTGGAACCCAACATGACACAAAAAGGTTTTCATCTTTTAGTGGAGAGTCATGCTTCACTCTCAGAAGTCAGTAAAGATGTTGGAAAAACAGTTTTTGGTTCAACAAAAAGACTATTTTGGTGGCAAAAATGATTTACCAAATCATAATTCCAGGGAGTACCTCACCTGTGGTTGAAGAAATATTGACATCAATGCTGATCTCTGGGATTCCGCCATTTCTCAGTGATGCCACACATGTGTAGGTGCCAAAGTCTGTAAATTTTAGATCAATTATGTCAAGGTTTGTGGTTCCTGGTGAGTTGTTAGGGTCAGTGTGGGTGATGACCATTCGCTCAGAGCTCTTCAATGGCCGGCCATTCTTTAACCAGCTGAACTGCAGCTCGTCTGAAGGTGTGGCTTCCACCTGGCAACTTATCTTGACCTCCCGACCAATTTGAATGTTGTCCTCATTGTGATATGGGTCTGGTGTGATCCAGAACCGACCTTTACGTAGTCCTGGAGTATATAACAGAAAACAGTAGAGAAAATGTTATATAGAATATTACATTATTATTCTTATCATAAGGCAAGAGCTAAAACCTAAAACAGATTAGGCCAAGGGAGGTAAGGGAGAAACTGTAATTGTTCTGAGTTGCTGGACAGAGACGTGAAAGAGATCAGACTCTGGAAATATCTGGATAAACATTTCCAGAAATTTTGCATCCCTTCTGAACAATAGACTTTATTTGGAAAATATTTATTTTATATTTATTTGGAGAAAAGTAAACACTGCATTTAAAGAGAAGAACCTCCTCCTAACAGTGAAGCATGGTGGTGGAACTGTGAAAGTCTGGGCCTGCTTTTCTGCCTCCGGACCTGGACGACTCCATATAATACAGGGAACCATCAATTCCCAGGACTATCAACAAATTCTTGACTAGAATCTCCTGACATCAGTCAGGGAGTTGAAGCTGGGATGGAAATGGATTATGCAACAAGACAACGACCCAAAGCATTCCAGCAAAAATGCCAAAGAATGGCTTAAGAGAAAGAAGATTGGCACTCTGGATTGGCCCAGTCAAAGTCCGGATCTCAATCCCATAGAAAAGCTGTGGCAAGACCTGAAAGAGGCAGTACATGCCAGATGTCCCTCCAACCTCACTCAACTGGCAGAGTTCTGCAAGGAGGAGTGGACAAAAATCCCAAAAAGCAGATGTGAGACACTCGTTTGTGGTTACAGAAGGAGCTGCCACGAAGTACTAACTGAAATTGTTCACATACTTTTGCACTTGGCAGATTTGCTGTTTTTTGACCAATAAAATACTTTGATTGAATAAATAATGAGAACATGTATATTTTTGTCTTTGTTTCCCTTATTTGGAAGGTCTGATTTACAATTTGTGATTTGGATGTTTATTTTACATGATTATAATGATTTTTCTTTAGAAAACAATGACCATGTTCGGGTGGTTCACAAACTTTCAAGTAGCACTGTATTAGTGAAATAATACTGTCGAGCTTTTGGTTTCCAGGGTAATGGAGGCGTTTGTGTAGGTCAGCGCTTCTCAATTCCAGTCCTCAGGCCCCCCTGCTCTGCATGTTTTAGATGTACCTCTACTCCAGAGCAGCTGATTCAAATGATTGCATGACCATCAAGTGCTGCAGAAGCTTGTTAATCACCCACATATTCAATCCAGGTGTGTGGCAGAAGGAAAACACCTAAAACATGCAGGGCAGGGGGGCATGAGTATCAGAATTGAGAAACACTGGTGTAGGTGAAGATACACAACAAAAAAAAAGAAAGATCTCTTGCATCTCTTTCAGCAACAGATGAGTTACAACGGCAGCCGAGTTGTTCTCATGTAAGAACCGTGTGGCTTCTGGACCCTAGCCCTGGCACAGACAGCGCTTAGTTATGTCCGGGCAGTGAGCTGTGAGAACCATAACAACAGACCATAATTATCGAATATCACGATACTAGCCTTTTCGCTCAAACTGCGTTGCATTTACTGACCCAACTTAGGTTCGTAAAACTAAAATTAAAAATACAAAACCAAGCTTAAGGTCTAATAAAGTTGAACCTTCTTTACACTATCCCCCCTTTTAGGAATACTGAGTCCCTTCAGTACAGGTTATACAGCCAAATTTGAGAAAAAAGTGGTAGTTATAAGAACGTAACTACTAAAATGTATATGCCATAAGGGCAAGAAAACATAAAACAAGTTATTTAAATTCTGTAATTGTAACATTCAACTAACTCACTAACTTAACTAGTGCCTAAATCTCTGCGGTCTATTGACTAGACGACCGCTAGATGTTTTAACAGTCTTTTCTGAAGAGTTTGAATCCCCCCCTTTTTCCATCTGGCTGGCATCCTGGATCCTTGGGCTGGAGGTCTTCATTCTGATCATCTGAAAGTGGTAGTAGAGGAACCAGGGGTACATCCTCTTTTGGTTAAAATTCTTGGTCTTGGCAATTCTTAAGCAGTCTGCTTCTTTGGAGTAAAACCCAGACTGGTATCACGTCACTGTCATAAGGCTTGAGCTGATTGTGGTGCATCACTGTGCTGCGCTTGGGACCTTGTATTTCATACAGCACAGGACCACGGCAAGCTGCAATAATTAACAGGCCTTCCCATAGCTTCTGAAGCTTAGGGCTTAACCCTTTCTTCTTTAAACCATTTTTGACAAACACCAGGTCTCCTACACTGTAGAAGTGTTCTTTGGCCCGGAGGTCATGCACCTTTTTCTGCCGCTCTTGTGCAGTGTGAAGTTGGTCTCTTGCCAGGTCATGTGTTTCTTTTAAGCTTTCCTCCAGGTTGTAGAGGAAATTTGCAGCTTCCAGAGCATCAACCTTGACTTGACAGTGCCAGACTAGATGTCTTGTGGTTGGTCGACTTCCCTGCCGAGCATACACCTATTGAGTGTGAACCCTGTCACTGTGTGTCTTGAGCTGTGATAAGCTGCTGCGAGTAGTGGCAGTTGTTCGTCCCAGTTCTTTTGGTCCTGGTCCACATAACATCGAAGCATCTGCAATAAGGTCCTATTGAACTGTTCTACTTGTCCATTGGAGGAGGGGTGATAAGGGGCAGTCCTGGTCTTAGTGATCTGCATGAGTTTGCATACATTCCGAAACAGGGAGCTATCAAAATTACGACCTTGATCTGTGTGTAGCTCAAGTGGAGCTCCAAACCTGGCAATAAAGTTGTAGACTAGCGTCCTTGCAGTCGTTTCAGCACTTTGATCGGGAACAGGAAAAGCTTCAACCCATCTGGTGAACTGGTCAATGATAACAAGAATGTGTTTGTTCCCAGTCCTGGACATGGGGAATGGCCCAAGGATATCAAGATGTAGACGGTCCAGAGGTGCTCCCCGAGGGACACGGTCGAACGCCTTCTCCAAGTCCACAAAACACATGTAGACTGGTTGGACGAACTCCCATGCACCTTCCAGGACCCTGCTGAGGGTGTAGAGCTGGTCCAGTGTTCCACGACCAGAACCAGAACCACACTGCTCTTCCTGAATCCGAGGTGCAACAATCTGACGGACCCTCCTCTCCAGAACCCCCGACTAGACCGTGCCAGGGAGGCTTAAGAGTGTGACCCCCCTATAATTGAAACACACCCTCTGGGTGTGGTGGTCCCCCTGTTCAAAAAGGGGGACCACCACCCCAGTCTGCCAATCCAGGGGAACTGCCCCCAATGTCCATGCAATATTGAAGAGTCGCATTAGCCAACACCACCCTACAACATCCAGAGCCTTAAGGAAGTCCGGGCGGATCTCCTCCACCCCCGGGGCCCTGCCACCGAGGAGCTTTTTGACCACCTCGGCGACCTCGACCCAGAGATTGGAGAGCCCAACCCAGAGTCCCCAGGCTCAGCTTCCACAATAGAAGGCATGTTGGTGGGATTGCGGAGGTCTTCGAAGTATTCTGCCCACTGGCCCACAACATCCCGAGTTGAGGTCAGCAGCACACCATCCCCACTGTAGACAGTGTTGGTGCTGTACTTCTTCCCCCTCCTGAGACGTCGGATGGTGGACCAGAATCGCCTCGAAGCCATACGGAAGTCTTTCTCCATGGCCTCTCCAAACTCCTCCCACGACTGAGTTTTTGCCTCAGCAACCACCCGAGCCACATGGCGCTTCGCCCGCCGGTACTCATCAACTCCCATCAACTCGACATCCTAAGCAAATAATCAAACCATAATAGTCAACTAAAAATTACAATAAGAAATTTAATCAATCATAACTAAATGTTCTGTACCATGTCAGCCTCAGGAGATGATTGAGGATGAAGATATGCCGATTTCTGTTTCTGAAGGTTCTGATTGGTCTGCAATTCCTCTCCTGATCCATTTTGTCTATCATACAGCAGCACACTGCACCACAACAGACACTTTTTTTTTGTCTTTCGATTTCCAGTTTCCATCCTCTCTGAAATTATTAAGCTTATAATGCGCGTCTTTTCACTCACATCTGTATTTTTTAAAGCGTTTCCTCTTCTAAAGACATGGAATCGGTCGAGGACGTTTTAAAAAGAGCAGCTCACCACAGCTATGTAGTGTCCGTCTCTAGGCAACGGTGACGTTCAGCGTTGGTCCGTAGCGTTCTGGGGTCCTTTAGCTCCCGCCACGAGCATTTAGCTGACCTTAATATTTCCTGTATTTTATTTTGGTCATTATTGTTAAACTTAGTGTTGATGTGTGTATGAGAGGCATTGCTATTGGACAGTTATGTATCAGTTCAATACAGGGCTCTTGTGAATCTCTAAAGAGCCCAATAGCATTAAACTATTGGACTCCACTGCGCCCCCTAGGTTAATCCATCAGCTATATCTCCTCACTGCATCGGCTGATTTGCACCAGATTTTTCTTGCAGCACCAGGGAGCGCTGCCAAACGCATCTGTGAGTATCGTCTGACGGACGGGTGCAGGACCTGCACGAGAGCATCTGCAGTGGCTGGTGGGTGATGTTGCCAGAGCTCCCACAGAATTGTCCAAACTTTTTCCCCCTATCCACCCTATTCCGAGCCCCCATGAGGCTTTGCGTGAATTATGTGCACGACTTCCACCATTTGTGTACATGTTAGCTACTTACTAACAGGATTTCATCAGAAGTTTTAGGCTATAAAATATGTGGGAATGCCAGATATCACAGCTTACATGTGGCAATATTGTTTTACCGCTACCTACAGATTGTGGGGTGGAATGATGACTTGAAGAAGTGGTTCCAAATAATCTGTACTAGCATATTTATCTACTTCATTGACTGAGTAGCTTCGGGTTTTCTTTCGTTGGCATTTTACCCACATAATGAAATGAGCACACATCACTTCAGGATATCTTTTAAAATTGCGATTTTTTTAGCCCAATTCTTTGTTTCCGTATTTGTCTGTAGGCGATGAAAACTTCATCTTAGCTCAGGGACACTGCCTTTTTGTTTTGGATGCACATTCAAAACACTCTAGTTACAGCGACAAATTCAATTTGGTCTGAGTCCAGCCAAGGCCAGCGCAAGCGTTACCCAAGCTCCGTAAGGGAATCTTATGGCATTTTCCGCTGGCAATTCTCTCTCTAACTGGGTGATGTGTGGCTGCCCGGTAATATGGAGCTTCTCTATATTACGCTCTGGAGAGCTCAGCAGCAGCTGTGGTGAACTCTCTTCTGATGTTTGCAGCGGCATTCAAACATCAGAATCATTAAATGAATCAGAACCTCTAGGTTTTAGTTTTGATGGAATAAAATAAACCCAGATATTTTATTTTGTCTTATAGAAAGCATGAAGTACTCTGAAATGTTCTGTTAGATGGCTGCGTTGACCTTGGACCTCAGAAAACACAGTGGACCAACACCAGCAGATAACATGGTACTACGAACCATCACGGACTGGGGACATTCTGACTGGACCTCAAGCAACATGGATTATGTCTCTCTCCTCTCTTCCTCCAGACTCTGCAACCTTTATCTATAAAGGAAATGTAAAACTTACTTTCATCAGAGAACATAACTTTGGAGCACTCAGCAGATGTCCAGTCATTTTTGTCTTTAGCTCAGGCAAGATGCTTCTGATGCTGTCTGTTGTTCAAGGGCAGCTTGACACAAGGAATGTGACAGCTGAAACCCATGTCTTGCATATATGTGTGTGGTGGTTCTTGAAGCACTGAGTCCAGCTGCAGTTCACTCTCTGTGAATCTTCTCCACATTTCTAAATGTGGCTTTATATTGTCCCCAGTCCAAGGATTGTCCAGTTGTTGCTCATTTTGTCTCATCACCCACGGGACATGCCCCACCCATGCACTGAGCAAAAAAAACAACTCACTGAGTAATGCTCAATGATTGCAAATTGGATTAAAAATATTACTTTTGTACAATAAAATGTCAGCAATGCTCATTTACATTAACTCCACATGGCAACAATATCTGACATGGAGCATTTATATATATATATAGCACTGGGACTTGAAGTACATTACAAGTGGGACAACAACCAACAATATATCAGTGACGTGTGGTGAAGTTCATTGCTGATGAGGCACTGACTTAATCATAATTAGATTTACAAATATAGAATTTTTTATTATTATTATTATTATTATTATTATTATACAGAAAATAGGTTGTTGTCCCATTTGTAATGTACTGGTCCCAGTACAATGTGGAACTGGGGTGATCTACCTTTTAAAATTAGCTCCAATATCCATCCACCTGGTGTCTACAGATAGATGTTTGGAAGGTGCTAAACTTAGTCTACTGTATAGGTAAAATAACAGACTTCAGTTTCAAACAAAATGTTACTGTCATACCTCTGACCAATATGGTGATGAATTTTTTAGCAGGGTTTCCTACGTTGTTGGATGCAACACAGGTGTAAGTTCCTCCATCGTCATCACTAATAACAGGGACTGTCAGTGTACCGTCTTTGACAATGGCTCTCCTCGGCAGCTCCTCATCTTCCAACCTCAACCATCTTAGTGTTGGAAAAGGATGTCCACCCATCACTTTGCAAACCAGAGTGATCGTCTCTCCAGGATTTACCACTACAGGATCATCCAAAAGTATTTTAACAGAAGGAGGAGCTGGGGAGGCAGAAGAGAAAAAAAACTAGTCATGATAAAGGCTGATTACACATTTTATTAATCAAAGATGAAAGGTTGTTGTATTATCAAAACATTCAACAAAAAATTAAATACCCACAGGAAAAGGACAAGTGACTATCTTGTATTACTGGCTAAACCAGGGGTCTCAAACTCCAGTCCTGGAGGGCCAAAGCCAAGTCCTGCAACTTTTAGATGTGCCTCTACTGCACCACCTGAACAAAATAATTAGGTCATTAGCAAATAATTAGGAACTGATCTACACAAGGAGGAGGTGATTAAGCCATTTGATTCCAGTGTTTGTACCAGTGGCACGCCTAAAAACTGCATGACAGCGACCCTCCAGGACTGGAGTTTGACTCCTGAGGGCTAAAGGAAGAAATGATGGTCCTGGTTTATTTCAGAAATCTGCAGAAGTAACATTATAGTTACCTGGCATACAGTCTCCTTTAAATCTCTGAACAGTCATTATTAATTTTTTACAATAAAATCTTGGCTACACTTTATTAGAAGGGATGTGCATAAGGCTGACATGACACTGACATAGACATGATGGGAGGCATCATGAATATTTATGACTTTTGTCATGAAGTTGCATTTGATAAATAATGACTTAATGCAACACTGCGTTAAAACTTGTCTGCTTTGCATTGAAGTGTCATTATTTACCAAATGACATCATAACAGTCGAACATTTATGAAGACTCTTCATGTTCATGACAGGTGTTATGTTGTGTCTGACAGTGTCAAGTCAACCTTATGCACAGTCCTTCAAATAAAGTGGTAGCAAAGTATTTCATTCTTATGTACACATGTACATAAGAATGATGAATTGACCCACATGTATATGTGGGTCAAGAATCTAAAAATTATCATGACAGAACACTCCGACCAAGATGACCCAGCCAGCCCTCTCAGATGAATCTTTCATTCAAACTCACTGCGTCATGGCGTGTTTTAAAGCAAACCCAAATGCAGCAGGCAAAAAGCATAAAGTTCTGTAGATGATTTTAATAAAAAGGAAGCCAACTTACAAAAATGTAAAATTCAGAGTGACAAAAAAAATCCAAAAACAAATCAGAACAGCAGACAAAGGAACTAGGGTAAAGTGAGAAGGGTGACAAGGGAACATGATGTAGGCAACACGACAAACTGGCGGCAGGTGGCTGAGACAGAGAGGCTTAAATACTGGGAGGTTCAATGGGAACAAAAGAGCAGGGCTGATGAGTTAATTGATAAGTGTGTGGAGAGTTGGAGAGCGTGGGAGGGAGAGCGGCACTGGGAAGATTACACAGGGGAAGAGGAGAAAGTGACAAAAAGGAACAGGAACTAATACACGATAAAGTAGAACAGAAGATAACTGACACTACAAAATAACTGCTATTATTCATAATCTGCCAACTAGCACTTCTCTTCCTCCTCCAGCAGATGTCCCTAATACTCAATCTCCAGGGCCTAGAGATCACATCCCTACCCTAACATCAATTCACCCACTCCTGAGAAGTTCAGTAGTGGGTTAGATCATTGCTCCAATGTTTTCAACTGCTCCCATGGCACTAAGATTTTAATTGGTAATATTGACTGAAGCCCAACCTCAAAAATACCCCCAGTTTGTCTGTTCCTTTGAGGAATTAATATAGAGTTTAAGATGACATTTGACCAAGACCCTCTTTAGATGGCAAATCTCTCCCCAGATTACCCACAAGAGCAGTTGATCATTTAGGGTAATCACCACAAACTCATTTCTTTAATTATTTTTTATTTATTCATTTAAAACATATTAGTATAAAATCATGCACAAGAACAAGGAATGAAAAAGAAACATATTTTTTGTACCACAGTAATCGTAACATGCTCAAAAAGGAGCAGGAAGTATAAAATGTCTGAACTTCTACCCTGTAAACTCATACAATAGTTTCAGATGGGTCCTCATTATTAAATCAAATAAAAATGGGTTTAAAATTAAAAAAAGGTATAAAAAGGGGGACCAGAGGGTGTGCTCCAATTACAGGGGGGTCACACTCTTAAGCCTCCCTGGCAAGGTCTATTTGGGGATTCTGGAGAAGAGGGTCCGTCGGATTGTTGAACCTCAGATTAAGGAAGAGCAGTGTGGTTTTCATCCTGGTCCTGGAACACTGGACCAGCTCTACACCCTCAGCGGGTCCTGGAGGGTGCATGGGAGTTCACCCGACCAGTCTACATGTGTTTTGTGGACTTGGAGAAGGCGTTCGACCGTGTCCCTCGGGGAGTCCTGTGGGGGGTTCTCCGGGAGTATGGGGTACTGGGCTCCTTGATTCGGGCTGTCAGGTCCCTGTATGACCGGTGTCAGAGTCTGGTCCGCATTGCCCGGCGACCCAACCCCGGATAAGCGGAAGAAGATGGATGGATGGATAGATGTCTAGCTTTAGCCAGGATTAATATGCTTATACTTAGTTTATTTTGTAAATATTTTCAACTGATATTGTCATCAGTTTGCATGTTCTCCCTGTGCATGGTGGGTTCTCTCCGGGTTCTCTGGCTTCCTCCTACAGTCCCAAAACATGACTGTCAGGTTAATTGGTTTCTCTAAATTCTCCCTAGGTGTGAGTGTGTGTGTGAATGCTTGTGTGTCCTGTGTGTCTCTGTGTTGCCCAGCGACAGACTGGCGACCTGTCCAGGGTGACCCCGCCTCTCGCCCGGAACGTAGCTGGAGATAGACACCGTAGCTGACTCCATTAGGGACGAGGGTGAACAGAAAATGGAAGGATGGATGGATATTGTTATCAACTATTACATCGAGAAACTTATTAACATAAGTTACACTCTGTCTGAACTTGAATTGGAGTATTTTTGTAACAGTTTCCAAAAACCATTATTTTAGTCTTGTTCAAATTTCATGATAATTTATTATCGTCAAACCATTTTTTAATTTACTGATTTCTGAGACTATGTAAAGAAGTTGTAAGTTTTCTCCAGAGACTAGAATGTTGGCCGAAGATTTTTGACATTTGTCAACAAACAAGGAATAAAGAAGAGACAACTGTCCTCTTTCATATCATTATTGTAACTGAATATAATGTCTTCTGATGAAGACAAAGAGGGTAGATCAAGATTATTTTGTTGATTGGATACAATCAAACTCTGAACTTGAAGATATTTATAGAAATGTTGTGTAGGAATATCATGTTTGTTTATAAGATCTTCACATGACATAAATATCACCCATCCATCTTCTTCCGCTTATCCAGGTTCGGGTTGTGGGGATAGCAGCTTCAGAAGGGAGGCCCAGACTTCCCTCTCCCCAGCCACTGGGAGCTGGAAGAAGTAGCTGGGAAGACTCAGTGTGTCCTGGGTCTTCCCCTAAACACCTCACCAGGGAGGCGCCCAGGAGGCATCCTAACCTGATGCCTGAGCCACCTCAACTGGCCCCTCTCGACGTGAAGGAGCAGTGGCTCTACTCTGAGTCCCTCCCGGATGACTGAGCTTCTCACCCTATCTCTAAGGGAGAGCCCAGACACCCTACGGAGAAAACCTATTTCGGCAGCTTGTATCTGCGATCTCATTCTTTCGGTCATGATTCAAGAGGATGGGAACGTAGATTGACCGGTAAATTCAGAACTTCGCTTTTTGACTCAGCTCTTTCTTTACCACGACAGACCGGTACAGCGTCCACTTCACTGCGGATGCTACGCCAATCTGCCTGTCGATCTCCCGCTCCCTTCTTCCCTCATTCATGAACAAGATCCCGAGATACTTGAACTCCTCCACTTGGGGCAGGACACCCGACCCGGAGAAGGCACTCTACCCCTTTCCGGCTCAAGACCATGGCCTCGGATTTGGAGGCACTGATCCTCATTCCGGCCACTTCACACTCGGCTGTGAACCGCTCCAGCGAGAGCTGCAGATCACGACCTGATGAAGCCAAAAGGACCACATCATCCACAAAAAGCAGAGATGCAATCCTAAGGCCACCAAACGGATCCCCTCAACACCCCGGAGCGTTGAAAAAGAGGCCAGTCTTTTTCAACGCTGGCGCTAGACGT
Source organism: Gambusia affinis (assembly GCF_019740435.1). Taxonomy (NCBI): domain Eukaryota; kingdom Metazoa; phylum Chordata; class Actinopteri; order Cyprinodontiformes; family Poeciliidae; genus Gambusia; species Gambusia affinis. The sequence continues at coordinate 150,213 of NC_057883.1, forward strand.
GGCGACGGGCCCACTGAGTCCAGTCGCTGCTTGTGGGGAAATGCTAGCTACGCTGAGCGGGAATCAGATGATTCTGCTGGCAGAAATGACAACAGCAAGAGCAGCAGTGGTTCGGATGTTGTTTCCCAGCTGGGAAGCACCGTGGTGGAAGAGAGGCGGCTGAGCGAATGCTAAGTCAACCCCAGGCTCTGTATGCCAACTAAGGCTAAGGCGCTTCCCACGTTCGAATGAACTGGGGGATGGTTTGGCCCCCGAGTCACCGTCCGGACCCCATCTGGCCTCAGTGTCCCGCCGTAATGGCTTACATAACTGAGGCAGCGCAAAGCTGAGGGCGCCTGTCTCCACTTATGTGCCTTTTACCAGAGTGAACCCCTCCACCTTGGTGATAGGTGCATAAGTGGAGACAGGCACCCTCAGCTTTGCCCTCAGAGGGAAAACACGGAGCGGAGTTTTCCCTCTGTTTCCCCTCTGGATCCAGGCCTCACTGAGGTGTTTGGGGCCAGGACGTCAGGATTAGTCCAGCGGGCTGTGCATGATCAGCTGATTACCATGTTCTCTGACCGGGCCCACCAGTGTGCCTATCAGATAATGGCTGCCACCAAAAATGCTGCTTTGCTCAATCTTTGCACCCCCTCAGCGACTTGGATAGCTGCCTGGGTCACTCTGATCTGGAGGACCACCTGGCTCCTCCTCTCGCTATCTATGTCCGAGAAGCTCCAGAAGAACCTGCTGGATGGATCACCCCTGATGTGCTGTTTGGTGCCAATTTCAGTCTCTCCTATTAGAGTCTAAGAAGACCCAGGAGGTTTCGGAGTCTGTCTAGTCCCACACATTACAAATAGTTGGTATGATAGTATAGTAATATCTAATCATGGTTCAGTGTCATTCTACCTTTTCATCAAAGTAGCATCTCCAATCAATTTGCCTTAGGGACCCAGAATTCATACAGTTTATTGGAACAAAAATAGATATGTATTTTGAATTACACACTCATCAAACCTCTGCAACTGTGAGATGGAAGTCCTTTAAGGCATTTTTGAGACGCCAAATGATCAGTTTTACCAGCTTCAAGCATAAAATTAATAAACAAGAATTGGAATAACTTGAAAAATCTATTAAAAACATAGAAACACAACTATTTCTTAATCTTTCAACCCATTTAAACACAGAACTTCTTAGGTTAAGAGCTAAATACAGCATACTTTGAACAAGCTGAAACAGCCAGTAAGCTGTTGGCTTGGCATATCAAACAGGAACAAACAGATAAAGCAATAAACTAAATTCAAACAGCTGAAGGGGTGTTAACATCTGACCCAAAAGAAATTAACAAGTTTCAAATTTTTACTACAAATTGTATAGCTCAGACTACTCAGACCTAGCTCCTCAGGCACTAACTGATTTCTTGGATTCATTAGAATTTACTCCCCTAGATAACGAATCCCTAAAATCACTTGATTTTGAGTTCAATAAACAATTATTGTCTGAGGCTTTATCCAGTATGAAAGGTGGTAAGAGCTTGGGGCCTGATGAAATTCCAATTGGAATATATAAAATTTTTCAATCCAAACTGATACCTCTAATGCTTGACATGAATCAAGAAGCCAAGGGTCTCTCCCTCGCTCACTTAATACAGCTATAATTTCCCTACTCTTGAAGCCAGGTAAACCTGCAACTCAATGTGGCTCATATAGGCCAATTTCTATCATTAAATTGGCCTAGCTAACACTTTTGTGTAAAGTGTTAACTAGAAATTTAGAGCCACTTTTACCCATAATAGTCCACCCTGATCAAAATAGTTTTGAACAACATTAGAAGGGTATTTTATGTAATTTTTGAGAAATCACAAGTCCCAGATAATGCTATCCTGTCACTGGACAGGATGGAAGGCATTTGACAGGATAGAATTGCAGTATATGTTTGCTGTTATTGAAAGCTTTGGTATAGGAGGGAAATTTCTTAGCTAAAGCTAATATACTCAAACCCACAAGCTGAAATCTTAACCAATGGTCTAACTTCATCTCCCTGCAAACTGAAACATGTGAGAAGACAGGGCTGCCCCCTTTCTCCTCGGTTGTTCACACTGGCCATCGAGCCTTTAGCTATGTCCCAGCTGATCTCTATTCCTGTAAACTTATACCTGTATTTATCAGACAGTAAAAAGCTTATTAATCAAACAAAAAACCCTTTTCTGAAAAATATAATGCTTATCTGGGAAAAAGCACTTGATTATTTGAGAGAAAAGCAATAACTATCCCAGGTCTCACCCATTTTTGGTCCAGGTAGGAGAGACCCAGGATTTAAGCTCTGGTCTGCTAAGGGGATAGCTAAGATGTCTCATCTTTTTACAGGGAAGCCAATTATGGTACCCTCCCATCATATGGTACACTCATGATAAGGAAGATCCCTTATAATGAGCTATAACAATGGACTTGGTGTTCCCTCACCCGGAGGCGGGTCACCAGGGCCCCACTCTGGAGCCAGGCTTGGAGGGAGGAGCCCTGTAGGGGCTTCTCTGGGAGTACCGGCCCCAGAGAATACATCAGGTCCCTGTATGACCGGTGTCAGAATCTGGCCTGCATTGCCAGCAGTAAGTTGGGCTCATTTCAGGTGAGAGTTGGACTCCGCCCTTTGTCACCGATTCTGTTCATCATGGACAGAATTTCTAGGTGCAGCCAAGGTGTGGACTAAGCTTTTTTCAGTGCTGTGCGAGAGGGATAAACCCACTCGCTAGTGGGTTACCCTAAAAAGGGCAAAGCCTATATAAAATAGAGCCATAGATTCCCTTATGAATACACCCTCCATCTTGTGATGGAACTGGACCCAGTTCATCATTATGATGGGGAAAGAGAGAAACTCTCTTCCCTGAGCTCAGGTCCAGAACCTACTTTCTGATACAGTCCCCCGCTCACTGTTCACTGGCAATCCTGAGCTAACACGCTGCACATTAATGTTGATGCGTTGGAAGCACCAGATTCATACAGCATGACTAAACATAGCATACAAGTGAAAGCTAAGCGGTGTCACCAACGTAGCCTGGAGTACAGTTGCTAACGACGTTAGCTAAAGTCAGGTGTCTCATAGCAAAAGTACTCCTTACTGTTCTTTGTGCAACTTCAAATACTGAACAGTTGGAAGCTGTTATATCTCCATCTGAGATCCTCTTTTTGAAGGGTTTGCATGTTGCACTCCATATTTTGTTGGATATTTCATAATTAATGTACCCAAAACAAATTACCAGCGGAAGCATATCTGCTTTGAGCAGATATGCTTAATTTTTTTCTTTTCTTTTATTCTTTTTTTAAATCTTGTTAATTTGATTGGTTGTGCTGCAGCTAACACACACATACAAATACAGGAAAAACAGAGGGATAGTCTGCCTCTGTTAATATGGAATGAATGAAATTAATTTATGGGGCCTGTGTTATAAATATGTCTTAAACTTTAGATTTTGGGTAAAATATCAAGTCTTTTTAAGAAATCAGGCTCAAGTCCAATTCAAGTCCCAAGTTATTGATGTAAAAGTCAAAGTCTTAATTTTGATGACTCTAGTCTACTAGAGTCCCCACCTCTGGAAACAGACGCTTTGAAGTAAAAAACTGTTTTTTAAATCACATTAGGACTCTTTTTCTAACATCCAAACAATTAAAGGGAACATGTTTGAGGGAACATTTCTGAGTGTTTGGTTGACCACTAACCTGATTTGACAACTAAGGGAGGAGATTGTCAAATCACGTCAAAAAAATTCACGTCAAAACGAGGGCATGTGGTGGGTGTGCGCTTATGCTATCGCCCACAAATTGCTGCCAGGGGTGGTTGCCCATGTCGCCCATATACATATCAGAAACCGCCACCGACTGTGCTCCGCCTGAGCATTGCGCTAAGATGAAACAGTGCCCTTTGGACTCAGTGAGCTTTGCCCTGTGTTTGTCCCTGCAAGGGTCGCACAAATCCCATGTGCACTTTTACCTCTTGCTTCAGGAGGCTAAACCCGAAGCAGGTCCAGATTATTTTTGTTTTCGCACGTCCTTTTTTAACAAGCTCTTCCTTTGGGCTTCCAGCCACGCTACTTGTACCTCTTGCTCTATTTTGATGCAGTCCATTGCATCATCAAAAAGCATTACCCTGGTTGGCCGATAGATTGGAGATCTCTATCGTAGGTCAAATTTCTTTTTATTCAACCATATACCATTTATATCACGCATGCCTAGTTTACAATAAGAAGAATAAAGAAACCTCTGCAACTGAGTGTAATGTCCCTTCCCCTTTAAATAGAAGGATTCTTCCATTATTTTGCTAATTGTTTATTGTTCTTCTCTGAGGTGCACTTGAAGTACCACATTCAAGATCCACAAGGGCCCAGCATATTGTGGCTATCAATGCCAGGTTGTCAGAAGCAGAATTAGAGCTCTGCCCACCTGGTATATCTTTTCGGTGCAGTGGTGGCAGCTTGATCTACTTGCTTTTGCCAATGCCATCTGTGGTTAGGCTGCTTCCCTATATGGCTAGATTTTATTTTGTTTTTGCTTAATAAAGAGTAATTATTTTCTGTCTGTGTTTCCTCTCTGTTGTTCCAGCTACACGATCACGAAGATAACTAAAATGCAGAATTATTATGTGAATTTCTAGTATCAAAACATAATAATAAAAATCATTTTTAGTAGAACTAATTAGAATGTTTAATTGGAATTTAGAAAATCCAGAATCTTACTTTTTCAAAGGTTTGCCCCCCTTATAGGAATATAATATTTAAATAAAGACATACACATGCAGATAGTGTGTAATTGTTCCAATTCCTGAGTGCTTATATACCTGTCCTGTTGTTGAGAATGAAGTGGGTACTTCTGTCTCTAATGCCACAGGAATTCTTCACAGAAGCAAAACAGGTGTAGTCAGCATAATCTTGCAAACGTAGATTTTTCAGCTTCAAGATCTTCGTCTGACCCTGACAAAAAAATCACATGTCAAAACATTATGTATCTGTATGAGACATTTTATTGAAAAATAAGTCACTTTTTTCCTCACGTTTGCTTCCTCACAAGTATTATTACAATCATACTTATGGAGGAATTTTTCTGCCATGATTCAAGAGCACACATTTAAATTTTGAAAGCAGGACTTCATGTCTTTCCTCTTAAAACTTGTAATGCTTGTACTCAAAATGTCTGCTCCCTTTCAAATATTCACTGTGCTTTCTCAAACCTTTCTCCTTGCACTCAAAACTTGTCTCTGCGCTGATCAAATTGTTGCAACCTGCACTACACGCAACTGATCGCTCACAGCTACTGATCTTGGGTTGTAGCTTTGGTTGTTCACACAACCAAAGAAAATGGATCCACAGAACCAACCATGTTACAACTTAGTCACGACATATCTATCTATCTATCTATCATTGAAAGTAGCCACACCCTGAAGAAAACAAACGCACCCAGTATAACACTTTTATTCTGTCAGCTGACAGGTTGCTAAGCAATGGTACTTTTTGGTTCCAAGCTTGAGCAGAAAATGATTCCCAAGTGAATAGAAAGGTTTGCAAGTGGAAATTTGATCCAAGCAGAGACAAGTTTTTTGTATGAAGAAAAAAGTTTTAGAAAGTACACTGAATATTTGAAAGACAGCGGATGTTTGGAGTACAAGCATTGACAGTTTTGAGAACAAAAGATATGTAGTCCTGCTTTCAGACTGAAAATGTGTGAATTATGGCAGAAAAATTCCTCCATACATAATATTTGCTGGAGATACTCTTTGCAATTTAATCTCTTGAAGGTGGGTAATGTAACTTTTACAATATATATATATATATATATATCCATCTTCTTCTGCTTATCCGGGGTCGGGTCGCGGGGGTAGCAGCTTCAGAAGGGAGGCCCAGACTTCCCTCTCCTCAGCCACTTCTTCCAGCTCCTCCAGAGGAATCCCAAGGCGTTCCCAGGCCAGCCGAGAGACATAGTCCCTCCAGCGTGTCCTGGGTCTTCCCTGGGGCCTCCTCCCAGTGGGACGTGCCCGGAACACCTCACCAGGGAGGCGTCCAGGAGGCATCCTGACCAGATGCCCGAGCCACCTCAACTGGCCCCTCTGGACGTGAAGGAGCAGCGGCTCTACTCTGAGTCCCTCCTGGATGACTGAGCTTCTCACCCTATCTCTAAGGGAGAGTCCAGCCACCCTATGGAGAAAACACATGTCGGCCCCTTGTATACGCGATCTCGTTCTTTCGGTCATGACCCAAAGCTCATGACCATACATGAGGGTGGGAACGTAGATCGACCGGTAAATCAAGAGCTTCGCTTTTTGGCTAAGCTCTCTCTTCACCACGACGGACCGGTACAGCGCCCGCTTGACGGCAGATGCTGCGCCAATCCGCCTGTCCATCTCCCGCTCCCTTCTTTCCTCATTCAAGAACAAGATCCCGAGATACTTGAACTCCTCCACTTGGGGCAGGACACGCCCCCCTGACCCAGAGAAGGCATTCTACCCTTTTCCGGCTCAAGACCATGGCCTCAGATTTGGAGGCACTGATGGCCATCCCAGCCACTTCACACTCGGCTACGAACCGCTCCAGCGAGAGCTGCAGATCACAACCCGATGAAACCAAAAGGACCACATCATCTGCACAAAGTAGAGATGCAATCCTAAGGCCACCAAAACGGATCCCCTCAACAACCTGGCTGCGCCTAGAAATTCTGTCCATAAAAGAAATTAACAGAATCGGTGACAAAGGGCAGCCCTGGCGGAGTCCAACTCACACCGGAAACGAACCCGACTTACTGCCGGCAATGCGGACCAGACTCTGATACCGGTCATACAGGGACCTGACAGCCCGTATCAAGGAGCCCGGTACCCCATACTCCCGGAGAACCCCCCACAGGGCTCCCCGAGGGACACGGTCGAACGCCTTCTCCAAGTCCTCAAAACAGATGTAGACTGGTTGGGCGAACCTCCAGGACCTGCTGAGGGTGTAGAGCTGGTCCAGTGTTCCATGACCAGGACGAAAACCACACTGCTCTTCCTGAATCCAAGGTTCGACAATCCGACGGACCCTCCTCTCCAGAACCCCCAAATAGACTGAATAGAATTATATATATATATATATATATATATATATATATATATATACATACATATATATATATGTGTACATATACATATAAAAAAAAAAAAAATTCCCTTCTCACCCACCGCGGGTGGTGATTCTTCTTCCTCTTAGCTCGGGTCCTCTACCAGAGGCCTGGGAGCTTGAGGGTTCTGCGCAGTATCTTGGCTGTGCCTAGGACTGCACATTTCTGGACTGAGATGTCTGATGTTGCTCCTGGGATCTGTTGTAGCCACTGTTCCAGTTTGGGGGTGACTGCCCCGAGGGTCCCGATGACCACAGGCACCACTGTGGTCTTCACCTTCCAGGCCCTCTCCAGTTCCTCCCTTAGGCCCTGGTATTTCTCTAGTTTTTCATGCTCCTTTTTCCTGATGTTGCAGTCACTTGGTATTGACTTTCCTCTGTTGTTTATACACCACGACTATGTCTGGTTGGTTCGCCCTCACCATTTTGAGGGCGAACCAACCAGACATAGTCGTGGTGGATAAACAACAGAGGAAACATATATATATGTATATATATATATATATATATATATATATATATATATATATATATATATAATAAATATAATATATATGTATATATATAATAATAAAAATTATTTATTTAGCTTAACCAATTTTGATTATTTTTTCTTCATAACGTCACCTTCTTAAAATAATTGCCTAAGTCATTTTTTTGCAATTTTTCAGGAAACACAAAAAACTGAACCATTTGTTGAAAATTTTTTATTTACAAACAATTTTAATCAAAAAAGTTGTAACAACAGATGTCTTTTGACATACAAACAGCAAGGTCAGTCAAACATGGAACACAACAATTTTTGAACATGCCTTTGTGACCGAGGCAATTTTACAACACAAACTAACACATAATGCTGAGGAGGCATGTGCATTTTTTCCACTTCTCCTTCCAGCTCTTCTTTGCTGTGTTCTTGTGTGATGCCTATTAGTGTGGCAAATTGTCAAAGAAGTGATGACACTCAACAGGCATGATGGGGTTTCATTGACTGGAGGTCCTGGAACTTTCTCTCTTTGATTGGCAGAGCACATGGAAACAAACGTATCCATGCCATTGGCCCATTTGGCACCTGCACCCTTTGTGGCAGTTCTTCCCACACAGAGTCTTCTGAAAAGGACAGCTTGAAATGGACCTTGCCTTCACTGCTAAACTGAAGAGCCCGCAAGTCATGCACAGTCGGGTCTCCAACTTTTTTGCCGGGTCTGATGCTGAAGAAGTAAGATCCATTCAGCTTCAGGAACTCATCGTGCTTGAGCACTTTCACATAGTAAGGTGATGGCCTGATTCTTGCAGTCTGGAGTACAACGACATAGTCTCTTCGGGTGAAGATATCTGCAACTATTTTTCGTTCAATAGTACTATGCATACTGTCACACTCCATTTGTGTATGACCTGCAAGAAGGTATTTCTGGGTTATTAGCACCCCATATTTCCTTGCAAGCTCAGAGTATGCATTCGCTACACATGTATTGCGATTCTGAAAACCGCAACCGTCGCTCCACACTATGATCTCCTTGAGGTCTGGATGGTCTTTGATCACACCTTCAAAATGATGATACTGAAGATGTGCAAATACCTCGCTACAGAGGTCACCTTCTGATTCGTCCCAAACGTAGCAGTAGCCTTCCTTTGATCTCAAGTTGAAAAGGGTAAAGTTGTGGACCTGCAGTTTTGTTTTGTAATACAGGCTGCTGGCTTGGCTTTTGGGACACGGTAGCACAGCTTGCAAGTCCATTGTCCAAACGGACTTCTCTTCATTAGCAGAACCTTTGTCCCTAGATTTCTCTTGCCTCGCTTCATCCTTCTTGGTGACATGTGCGTGGTATGCACCCTTACTGATATTTCCATGTTTGAATGAAACACAAACATCACACTGATCTTTTCTTGGAATAAATACAGAGTAGTTCTCCTCATGGAACACAGCTGTGAAATATTGGATTCCAACAGCTCTCACTCCAGCAGTTGCAGCTGCCTGTCCATATTCACGATGTAGTTGGGAGATGGTTGTGCCTTGGTAAAGGAACTTCTTGTCTTTGTAGGTAGCTGTGCTTCTGCAGTAGTGTGAGTCAACACTGGGCAGGTCCCTCAACCAGTTCTTAAGGAAATCCTTGACATCAGTTTCCACCTTTGTATGCTTGCCACTTCTGGGTCCAGATTTTGATGGCACCTCTGCCTGTTTTTCAGGGTTGATGGGGTCATCCAGCCATTTTGTAATGGTTCTTTCAGGGAGACCAAGTGTAGAAGAAAAAAGTGCCCTGCACACTTTAACACTTGTTCCATCTTCAAGCTTCAGTTGGTAGGAAAATGATGAATTGCGTCGGGATCCCTCAGTAACTATTTTTTGCTTCATGCTAGTCTTTGTGACCAAAGTGGTGACATATAACCGACGTTCTTCCCAGGTGTTCATTGCCCAAATCTTGTCAAATACCCACTGCTGCTGCTCTTCTGTAAGGACTTGGCAGTCTCGAGTTGAGACTCGCTGACAGAACTTGGAGTTGCAGGGAGGACCCATAGTCTTTGCACTTATTTCTTTGCCACTTTTGCTCTTCTATGACATTCCTTTCAGACGTTTCTGCTTGGATTCATTTTGCTTCCATGTTCTTGGACTGAGGTGTTTATGTCTTTTCTTTTTGCCTGCATCTTTCAATTCAACATCCTCATCCTGCTGTTTTAAAGTTGTTGCCACCATAGATAGGCTGTTTTCATCTTCAGGAGAGGACTCATCACAGGTTGGGGTATAGTCCGGATCTTGAATGACATCATCACCATCATCGCTATCATCATTTGATATCGCTTCTTCTTGGTGTGGATGTGTCTTCTTGGCATCTTTAACTTTATCCATGGGAGCAGAAGGTGCATCATTATCAACATGTTGCATCATTTCTTTATTGATGGTCTCATTGCAATCCTCAGTAGATGAAGACAGACTGGTGTCATCAATGTCAAGTACATCTCCTACCAAAATGGAAAAAAAAATATTCAAACCTTTCACAAATGTGTGATTATTCTGACAAACATGAATTGCCTTTGAAAATCAATAAAGTAAAGAGGGTCCTTTGAGAATTTTTTCTAGACTGTAGATTACATTACAGTATTGAAAATTTTCTTAGTTAGATGACTCTGGAGTCTTTCCACTTTTTGTGCTTTTTAGCTAACTTACATCCATCCATCCATCCATTATCGATACCGCATATTACTCATTAGGGTCATGGTTAATGCTGGAGGCAATCCTAGCTGGCTTCGGGCAAAGGCAGAGCACACCCTGGACAGGCCGCCAGTCTATCACAGAGCATTTTTAGCTAGCTTCCTAAACTAAAATTTTCACTGAAAAGACTGAATAAAAATATCACATTTTATGCTATTTTGATAGCCTAGTGTATATTATAGTAAACATCTTCACTTACCAACATGGGAAGAGTCCTGAATCATGGAAATGGCATTAGCAGCTGTGTAGAATGTTCGTCTCCTTGAATCATCTGCCATCTTGAAAAACTTCTAAAATTGCCTAAGTCAATTTGTCTGGTGACTTAGGCAAAATAAAACTGCCTAAGTCACACTCTTGACATAGGCAATTATACAAAAAGGGTAGAATGGCATGATCTGTTTAATTGAGGATGTTGGCAATTTTACCAGAGGTGGCCAGCATCATGAAGAGATGATTTAGGCAAAAAAATCATTTTTGAAAAAAAATGACTTAGGCAATTATTTTAAGAAGGTGACGATAATCAGAATTTTTGCATTTTCCCATTCAAATGCTTGGAAGTGCAGTCGTTGAGGCAGCAGTGAGTTGAGCTTCACCTGGGATTGATCAGCCTCTCTCTAACGGCACTGGGTGCCATTTTATGGGAGCATGCTCCTCCTGTCTGTACATCACCAATAAAATGGTTAAAAAACATTTAATGTATGAACTCATTTTCTGATAATTTAGCTTATTTATATAATATACAGTGTTTTTTGTCACCAACTGTGTGTATAACTAATGTCTAGCACCCCAAACCTGCTAATAAGCCTCCCCACCACTAAGGCATCTGCCGCTGTCTCTGCCTCCTGATAAGGGATGGCATAGGCCTCTGGCCATTTTGTAAAATAGTCAATAGCTGACAGAACATAACAGTTTCCCTTGTCTGAGCGTGGCTGTGGACCCATAACGTCCACCGCCACTCTTTCCATAGGGGCCCCTACAACAAACTGTTGCAGGCGAGCGCGCGACTGACCTGTCGGCCCCTTCCGTGCTGTACAGGGGTCACAGCGGCGGCAGAAGTCCTCCACGTCCCTCCTGCACCGGCCCCAATAAAACCCCTGCCGGAGGCGGCGGAGTGTTTTTATGATGCCAAAATATCCAGACCCAGATGCTCCATGCATGGCCTGCAGGACTACGTCTTTTAGGCCTTTGGGGACTGCAATTTGCCACCGCTCCTCACCTGTGCCAGGGTCTTCCCATGTCCTCTGCAGCACCCTGTCTTCCAGGCGCAGAGCCTCAAACTTCAACCACAGTCTTTTAGTTGCCAGCGAGAGCCCAGCAACCTCCTCCCATGGTGGTTTCAGTTGTCTCTCCACCCACTGTAACACAGGCTGGATGTCAGGATCCTGTTCCTGTTGATGCCTCCAGCTCTCTGTGCCAACCACCTGCAACTCCCTGCAGATTACTGAGTCACCCTGACATAATCCTGGCTGGCTCCACTGCAGCTGTTCCTCTTCCAACCTCTCCCTCCGGTCACAGTAACTGCATCCCCCTGCAGCACAAGGGCGATGGGAGAGGGCATCATCATTAGCGTGCTTAGCTCCAGCCCGATGGACAACTGAGAAGTTGTAGGACTGCAGCTCTTCCAGCCACCCAGCCACCTGACCCTCAGGTTCCTTAAAAGACACCAGCCATTGGAGACCAGAGTGATCAGTCCTTATAGTGAAAGGCAGGCTGCACAGGTAGTACTTAAAATGATGCAGAGAAAGTACCACCGCCAGCAGCTCCCACCTTGTCACACAGTAACGCCTCTCTGCTTTGTTAAAGGCCCTGCTAAAATACCCCACCACTCTCTCGCCTTCTTCCCCCAACTGGGAGAGGACACCCCCGACTCCCATGTTACTTGCATCTCTGTCAAGATTGAAGGGGAGACAGGAGTCAGCAGGGGCGAGCACTGGGGCCTCAGTAAGACTTTGCCGCAGACAGTCAAATACTCCCTGGCACTGATCAGTCCACACGTAGTCTCGGTTCTTCTGGAGGAGTTGGAACAGGGGAGCCGCTATACTTGCGAACCCCCGCACAAACCTCCTGTAACTTATTAAGCCAGGCCCAGGAAACTTTTAAGATCTCTCTGGGTTAAGAGGATTGGCCACTCTGCCACCATCTTTACTTTGTCCTCCATAATGCTGATTCCCTCCCTTCCAACCTGGTGACCCAGAAATGTCACTTCTTGTTTCATGAAATGACATTTATCTGGGTGGAGTCTCAACCCTGCTGCTCTAATTTTTTCCAACACCTGACGGAGTGAGCCCAGGGCCGTTGCAAAAGAGGCGCCATGGACCAGTATGTCATCCAGATACACCAGGCACTCTTGGCGAGGGATGTCAGCCAGCACCCGGTCCATCAGTCTGGAAAAGGTGGCAGGTGCATTACACAACCCAAATGAGAGCACTTTAAACTGCCAAAGTCCCCGTCCGGTGCAAAAAGCAGTCTTTGGTCTGGCATTTGTTGATAGGGGGACCTGGTAATAATCAATGCGAAGATCCAGAGACGAGAACCAGTTGGAGCCAGACACCAAGTCCAGTGACTCATCGACCCTAGGCAGTGGATAAGAATCTTTTTCCGTCACACCATTCAGTGGCCTGTAATCAGCACACAGACGCCACTCTCCATTCTTTTTGGGCACCATGATAACAGCAGCCGCCCTGGGACTGTCTGAAGGCTCAATAATGCCAGCTTGCAACATGTCCAAAAGTGCCTTGTCACATGCTTTCTGACTGGCCAGGGGGAGCCGGCGGGGCCGACATTTTATCGGGGGTGCATCACCTGTCAGAATGTCATGCTCCACCAACCGAGTCCGTCCCACCTGGTCTTCACTCAGAGCAAAACTGTCCTTAAAGTCCATAAGCAGCTGCCACAGTTGTTCTTGCTGCTGTGTGTCCAAACCCCTACAGTTCTCTGCCCAGATCTTCCGCACCATGGTCGCCGATGCATCTTCTGTCTCAGGAGGCATCCAAACTGGGGGTATAGGGTATGTAGGTGTGGGGGCTGTTGCGGCAGCAGTCTGGTTGGTCTGAGGCGAGATGTGCTCAACAGCTGCAATCCGAGGTTCTGTGTGACAGACCACAGGCCCCAGTAAAACTGGGTCAGAGACTGTGGGCATCAGCGGAATGAGGGGACCTTCCTTAAGACTCCATGTTCCCCCTCCCAAATCCAACTGGCACCCTGCTGCCCTTAAAAAGTCCAATCCCAATATGCACAGGTCCTGCACCTCTGCTACCCACACAGGGTGGGTGATGGATCGGCCTCCTACATTAACAGTCATTGTCCCCCTCCCCTTCATAGGTGCCATGTCCCCTGTGACTGTGTGCAGCTTCACTGTGGTGGGCTGAATCCGAGTCCAGTCTGGCACCACATCAGGCCTCACTAGCGTTACTGTGGAACCAGTGTCAATCAGGGCTGTGCAGGGAATCCCTTCCACTGTGACTGGGACATAACAAAAATCCCCAACACAGGTGCAGCCAACTACCACAACCATGGTCGGTTGGCCTTGGCTTGAGTGCATTTCTGTGGGGAGTCTGGGCCAGGGACCCCTGATGACGCTGTCGGGCCCGCCTGCTGGCGATGAAGCTGTGGAGGCTACGGCAAGGGTCTGCGATGCCTCCCCCATGCAGACCCCGTGTCGTTTCCCTGCTTCTTGACTGCTTTAGGACACCGTCTGAGGAGATGCCCTGGTTGACCACAGCCCCAACAAAGGACAGGGGCTGCAGAGGACACCGCTCGAACCATTTCCGCCAACTCTGAGACCCAAGCAGGCTTTCCTGGTTCAACTCCACAGATCTGCATGCTGGTGGTTGTCCTCTCTGGTCCTCTCCAGCTGCCACTCCAACCACTCCCTCCCTCTCCACTGCTAAATCCAACGCATCCTGCAGGGTTTGCATCAGCTGGACCTGCACACACAGCTCCGGAGGTGACAGAGCTCTGATGAACTGATCTTTCGCCAACTCATTCTGTACACCTGACTGCATGTGTGCATATGCTCTGCGTGTGAGGCTCTCAATGTCATTAGCCAAAACATGCAAGGGTTCACCTGGCAACCTGCTCCTGCCACTGAGTTTATTTTTAAATATGTCGGGCTGTACACATTGTCCAAACCGCCTCTTTAGAGCTCCGACTAAGGCATCATACTCTTTTCTATCCTCTGAACTGAGCAGCAATAAGCAGTCCAATGCATCATCTTGTAGGCAGAGAGCTAGCTGCAGGGCTTTATGCTCCACTGTCCATCTTCCAGTCTGTGCCAGAAGCTCAAACTGTGCATGGAACGCCTCCCAGCTTGACCTACCGGAGGACTTGGGCGTCTTCAACGGAACAGTGATGCTATGGACACCGCCATCTTTGCAATTGACGGGCGCAACTTCGCGCCAGCCCCCAGACCTGCTTCAGCAGCAATCCTCGCTGCAGAGAAGCCTTTGCCCGAGCCATTTTATTAAGCTCCGCACTCCACGCCTCACTGTCCTCCTCTCTTTCCGACTTAACTCTCACGTGGGGAAACGTGCCGTCCATGACTCTGGTGCAGCCGCCAGAGACAACGATCTCACAGGACTCACTCGGCTCCGCTGTAATGGTTTACTTCTGACACCAATGTAATGACGACAACACCACAGATGTAGTCCCACCAAACAGGGTTTAACTCAAGTTTATCTCGCCTCCTATTGCCAGTCAGTTGGCATCTTCAGGGTCTCGATTAGCTCAATTAGTTAGCAGAGTCAGGGTTTTTAAACTGATCTGAGTCTCACCGGCCCCGCTTTCCAATGGCGGACGTTCTTTGCCAACCTCACTCTGTTATATCCCCGCTCAGGGCGCCGTAGTCCTCTCTTTCCTCTGTTGCTTAGATCGCTCCAAATTCTGTCTGAAGTCCCAGTTCGTATCTCAGCACATTCTGCTCTTCAGCCCACCTGCCGCTGGTCTCTTAATCGCAGCACCATATTTCTTTAAGCTTTTCATGACCAGTAGAGGGGATTATTTTAAAGTTGCATATGAAACGCATATGAAAACAAACTGAGTTTTGTGCAATCTTTTATTTACCATTTCCTCTGTTCTAAAAAAAAATTTAAAAAATCGTTGGACCTGCCGCTCTTGTCTAGTTTCACACTCCTTTTATCAGGGTCAGAGGAGAGGGTTAGGGTACTAGTTACTGATACTAGTGTCCTTCATCCACTAGTATCAGTCGCCCGCGTCAACCTCCACCCTCTAACAGTTAGTCGCAGCGATCCGAACTTACGTGTGTCTTCTTTCCAGTCATTCATATTAGGCAACGCCGCTCACACTGACAGCTTCCTTTCCTCGTCATTTTGGTTTCGACTCATTTTTCAAAGAGGCATTCACGCAGTGAATAAGCAGACATGCACTAAAGAGGTACGCGCCATCTGCACAGCCATCAGTACAACACATGGGTCAGGAATTGCAGCAATAAATAGAACCGCAGCAAAAAGCCAAACACGCCACAATGAAATGAATCCAAATGTCTCCAAAGCATCGGCGGACTGACAGGGGCCACCGGGGGATTCCAGGTCGATTCCAGGTATATTCCAGGTCGATTCCAGGTAGATTCCAGAGATGGGCATCACAGCAGCTCCTCATGCAGGGCCGGTCCAAGGTAATATGGGGCCTTAGACAGAACCCCCCTCCCTCCAGAACCCGTCCTACTAAGAACCTCAGCATCACTAACATGTTTAAATATCGATAAGGTGAATCTGTGAGAGGGAGACCAGGTTTATTGGCAGAGTTTAAAATCAATCACTGATTATTGGTTATTTGCTGTGATGTATTTGTGAACAAACCAAATTCAAAGACAAAGATTACACCATATTGTAGCCATGGTAACACAACAATCAAACTATCAAGATGATTCTTTAAACTTTTACAAAGTAAACGTCCTAATTAAATCCTAAATGTACTATTCATTTTTCTCAGCTGAATGCATTAAATAAAATTCAGTAACATTGTCATTCTCTATAAACAATGCTACAGATTTAGATCTATGGTCTGTCTTACAATTTCTAGGGGCCCCTGAGTGTCTGGAGGCCCCTAAGTGGCCCCTCCCAGCAGCTACTGAGTTTTCTTTATCTTGATATTCCAGTCTTATAATTGTAGGTCTCAGAGTTGCTAACATCAAACCCCTTTGAGCTTTTTTGGATCTATAAATCATTCTGCATCCAGGTTGTTCTAGAGGTTAAATAGATATTATTAGGGCTTAATTAGTAAAATGGCAACAATTTTGCTTATTTCATAACTTCATAACCAGAAACTTTCTCTCCTCTGGTCTGTTTAACAACTTTATACCTGTTGGGGAAAATATAGATTATATTTGCTTTGCATGTCTCCGGATGATGGCAATGATATAGTAGGATCCAATTAGATTATTGATTAATATGGGTTGTTGCTATTGTGGCAGTATGCCCTGTGGGCTCTGAACGCACCACACAAGTGCCTGACTTTAATTGGTTGTGGCGCTGTCTGTATATAAAGGGTCCTCCCTCACCTGGTAGACAACACGTTTTCCTTCCGGTTCAAACTTCACTGTTTGCTGGCGCGATACGACTGACGCGCTAAATACATTAATTGCTGTTCAAGCCTTCTTCTGGTAAGAAGCTTCTCACATCTTTAATATCTGTAAGTCTAGCTTTAGCTCAGCTTTACTTGTAACATCTAGGTGAGTTGTACCAGCTGACTGCTTCTTCTCTCTGCCAGAGGCATAACGCATCAAGCTCAGTGGTAAGGGAAAGCTCATTTTACGTATGCTTCCAAAATTCTGTTTTTGACATGCATGTTTGATAGACGCTGCTGTTTGTCCTTGGCCGGCTGCTTGCCCGTATTCTGTTGTTCCTGGTTGACGGTCCGTCCGCCTGTGACCTGGTTATTCGTCGTCGGCTGACGGCTGCCTACCCGTCGCCCTGGTTGTCGGCTTCATGCCCGCTGTTCCGGTCGGCGTAAGCTGGCTTTTGACCCTCGTCCAGTGTGGCTGATTCGGGCTGGTTTGTGACCAGCTCGTCCTGATCCTTCTAGCACTGCTCTGGGCAGCGTTTGTTGTGGCGCGGTGGTTCGTCTCAGGACGGACTCCTAACTTGGACTGCTACTACTTGATTCATGTGGACTGAACTGTATAACCAAGAAATGTATGTAATTTGAATGTCTCTTTTATTTTGACAGGAACGGCCAGCTCGTGGTGTTGGTGGTGGACTTTCCAGGTGGTGGTATTTTCTTTGGTTTGGTGCACAATTTTCTTTATTTTGTTTGCTGTGTTTCTGTTTTTTTAGGTCACTACCCTGATTTGTACTGCCAGCTTCGAGTTGAGCCATAAATGTCATTTTAATGTGTGAGTGATTTTAAACTAATATATTTCTGCCTAGACAATTGTGAAATAAATAAACTGATTGGATTGAGTGGAATTGTCTCACGCCTCATATGTAGCGGGCCTGTGTGCCTTAAAGGTAACTTTACAGTATTATTAAATTAGCGATCTTAAAATTCAAGTTGCCAATCGGGAAAGCATAGGTACCGTCACACTATGTTGTTGTACTGAGTTTTTGTTCAATGTGCCCCTTTTTTAAATTTGAGCCCCTGTCCCTCCATAGGTCTCTGCACGGCCCTGCATTGGATAATCATACTTTTCTGCATGTTTGTTCATGACACAACGGATTCTAATTGGTTTACAAATGGTATTCATAAAGGAAAAACTTACACAAAAATCTTAAGGGTTTGAATGACTGGTAGAATGTTCTAGTTGCAATTCACGTATCGTTTTAAGGCAGAGCAGATTAAAGACTCAAGGTTGTGAAAAATTGGGCGGACTAGCCCTTTAACCAGTTACTGAATTGGAAGCTGCACTTAGAAGCCATTATTACAGAAGCCACAGAGAGAACTTCTGGGTCAGACTGCTTTTCAAAAATGAAATCATGAAAATCAAAATTGATGGCTCGTTATCCATTTCTTCCATTTCTGTTTTGTGCACTAAATGTGAAATCAGATAACAAGCCAAGTTGAGCTGTTGTCCAATTTTGGATTCTGTTTAATAAATGAAAAACTAGACTTTTTTTTTCATTTTTCACTTCAAACAAAAAGACAAACTGCCTGAAAATACACGGACCCACCTCAAAAATGAATATGGTGATGCTGGCCTGGAACATGGATGGCACAACTCCACAGAGAAGGATGGTACAGGTGTGAAGGTGAGACATTCACATCTGGAGATGGAGGACATTGAGGAGGGGAGAGTGGGTAGACAACAGTAGTGCTTTTCATAAGAGTGTGGGCAGGGGCTATAGTGTCAAAACAGGGCTTGTATTTTGGGTAAAAATAAACAGTCTTAATACGGACGATGGAGTCAACATAGAAGTTGATGACCTCTTTATTTGGCTGCCAGTCAGTGGCTTCAAAACATCTCTGTAGTGCCGTCATCCTTTGAGGTTGATGACGGCAGATAAATGGTTTTCCAGTAATGGTGAGATGCAGGGAAATCACACTGATTCCATTCATAACATTTACGGACAGAATTTCTAGGCACAACCAAGGTGTTGAGGGGATCCATTTTGCTGGCCTTAGGATCAATTCTCTGTGTCTTTGAGGATGATGTGGTCCTGTTGGCTTCATCAAGTCATGATCTACACCTCTCACTGGAGCGGTTTGCAGGCAAGTGTTAAGTGGCCCGGATGAGAATCAGTGCCTCCAAATCCAAAGCCATGGTCTTGAACAAGAAAACGGCAGAGTACCTTTTCTGGATCAGGGAAGACGTCCTTCCCAGATTGGAGGTTAACTATCTTGGGATCTTATTCAGAGTAATGTGATATAAAATATTTTAGGAAAAAGCACAATAAAATTACATTTTTTATTGAAATTCTGTAACTTGACTACTGTGAACCTCTGGATATGATGGTGCGAAAAAGAAATCTTCATGATATTACCAACATGTTAATATTTAAAGATGATTACAATGAACTGTGAGCAGAAGAGTGAAGGTGAGATAAAACTCTTAAACTCAAATGACATTATATGACATTATATATATATATATATATATATATATATATATATATATATATATATATATATATAGATATAGATATATATATATATATATATATATATTTCTGTGCAAGTCTTAAGCCACTTTAACTAGTGGCTTAATTTTGATATGTTAAATGTTAATTTTGACATTGGCTTGGCGTTCAGATAATATGTAATCTTGGCTCCTTACCTGTGTGAAAAATGGCTTGTATATCTCCACCCCTGAGTCAGAGCCCTCTGCCAGCACCTCTCTGTCTCTTGTCCAAGTGTAGTGGACGGGAGGGTTCGAGTTGGCAGCACAACGAAGAAAGACGGTACGTTCAAAGTAGAACTGCTCCTTTGCTTCGTCATCACTCTGATGCACAGTGATAACTGGTTTATCCAAGTCTGAGGGGACAGGATGTTGGATAAAGAGATGTGGTGAATAGTTAAAGATGAAGAAGGAAGACTATCAAAGAAAACTTTATTTTTTCATTGTTTCATTTACTCAGCAACTGAATGATTTGAGCTTTTCAATGTTTTTACAAATCAATTATGATCAACAATCTGGCTTTTTGACATAAATATTTACAAAAAAACTAATGTCAAAAACTGATTTCTACAAAATAACAAAAACATACAATTATTTAGCATCAAATAAGCAATTGTGTAGAAAAATACCCTCTTTAAATTGACAAATCTAATACAACAGGTTAAGTCATGGTACAAATGAGTGCACAATGACAACTTGTCATCACCTGGAGATCTCAAGTAATTTCCAGTACAGTCAGTGTACTGGAGACCAAATGATTTCTTGTAAATGCACAGTGAGTGTTGAATGTATGGACTGGGAAATACAATAACTGTAGAATAAAATATTCTGCTCATGGATTTCAAGACTGATGAAAATAGCACAAAAAAGAAATGTCATTTTGGAAATGTTTAATTTTGAGGATGTACAAGAGGATGTACAATGTACTTGGACAACATCCATCCATCCATTTTCTATACACCCTTCGTCCCTAATGGGGTCAGGAGGGTTGCTGGTTCCTCTCCAGCTGCGTTCCGGGCGAGAGGCGGGGTCACCCTGGACAGGTCGCCAGTCTGTCACAGGGCAACACAAAGACATACAAGACAAACAACCATGCACACACACACACTCACACCTAGGGAGAATTTAGAGAGACCAATTAACCTGACAGTCATGTTTTTGGACTGTGGGAGGAAGCCGGAGAACCCGGAGAGAACCCACCATGCACAGGGAGAACATGCAAACTCCATGCAGAAAGACCCCGAGCCGGGAATCAAACCCAGGACCTTCTTGCTGCAAGGCAACAGCTCTACCAACTGCACCACTGTGCAGCCCTTCTTGGACAACATCTGATATACAAACTTCAAGTGACAAACTCCTCAGTGCTTCAACATACAGTCAATGAGGCTCTAATGAAAGATAATGACCAGAGGAATCCCCTGGTAGACACGACATTACTGATAGTGGAAATTACATATATTTCAATAAATAAAATAGCATATCTGGGGGGTTAGTATGCAGTCAGAACTCCTCCCCCCTCTTGCAATATGCTGTCTGTCCCTGCAACCATCCATCCGTCCGTTCCCCCAGCACTCAAATGGTACACTAGCCCCACCCCCACCATCTCTCCTTCGACCTCCCTCCTTCTTTTCCCCCTCCCTTCTAAAGGTACGCCTAACCCCCCAGCTACAGAATACAGACATGTCAAAATGCTGTCTGGATATTATTGGCTTGGAAAATGCCTTTTTGTAACATTATTGGTAAAATGCAGTTCCAATCAAAAGAGGGGGTTCTAGACTGCCATATAAAACATCATAATGGACACCAGCAGAGTTTAAACCCATAAATCTTACCCCCAGAAAATGCAATGGAAAAACGGCACGCGGACGTTCCGGTGTGGGTTAAGGGGTTAACAGATGTTTTCTAACTGTTCTTTTGTCCCCTTACTTTAAAGGTTTTCTGTTTAAATTCATAGATATTATTATTATTATTATTACAAACATCCAAAAATGTGTTCATTATTAATTCAACCTGGAAAGACTGACACACAGAAATAGTGGATGTTAGCACATTTAATTGACTGATGAGAGAGCCAAGGATGACTTGTGAGACTGGGAAGCATCGGAGCTATGGGACACGGTGTTTATTGGCAGTGACACATCCAGGGAATCGAGCCCAAAGGTGCCGGGGAACATGATTTGCTTGGCTGGCCTGTTGAATTTTCTTTGGAGTGAGGAACAAGTAGGCCTGTTGCAATAAATGATAAATCAATTAATCGTACGATAAATTAAAACTATCTACATCATTTTAAATATCGCCTTTATTGTCTCTTCTGGCCTTTTTCTCCTTCTGTTGATGACACTGAATGAAAAAAGGTTCAACTCCGCTGCTCTCCACTGACCCTCCCTTCCTCATATCCTCAGTGTAATGTCCAGTTTACACTACACCATCTTAGAGCTGTCAGCCGATTATCGGTCCATTTTCAAAACCTGAGAGATCACACATTAGAAATCTAGATGTAACAGTTCGATCGTGCCGTGTGGTGTCCAACAATGCGCACAAAATAATGAGAATCCTCGCTTTCTGATTGGCTACCTGTCACATTCAACAGGCTGCGTTAAAGCTCCCAGTGGGGAAAACACCTGATTTAGATCAGAGCGCCACAACGATCTACCGTAACACACCACACACAACAGGATGATCACTTACGAAAGCGACAATCTTAGAACGATCAACGTTCTAAGATTGTTGTAAGGGGAAAATGTAGGTGTGAACTAACATGTAGTGTGAACTATTGCATCAAGTAGTCGATGTTCCATCTTCTCTATTTAAATATAATAATTACTGAAGGGCAATATGGTTTACAGACTTCATAATCTGCACTCTTTTGGTTGAATCCAGTATTTATTTAAACTTTGGTGATTTTATTCAAGTACATTTTTGTTAATGGAGACTGAGAATCCATTTTATTTTTATTTTTTGGTTGTTTTGTTTATTTTATCAGTTCCAGTGTTATGTGTTCTTTTGAAAATAAAGTGTATCTCTCTTTGGTGGGAAATTACATGCATTATTATGTCATTTCCATTAAATCAGTGTAAAAAGAACTTCAAACAATATTATCATTTATCGCAATAATTTTTGAGACAATTAATCGCTCAGCAAAATTTGTTATTGTGACAGTACCTCACCCGCTGAATCTTGTACCTAGGCCTAAGAAAGACAGTTGAGTGGCAAATAAACATGAAGTTACAATTTAGACCCAGAGAATGCTACACAACTAAAATAATTTTAAAGTATGAGCCTTTATAGAGTACAAGCACAAAGACTGCTGAGGAAAAGAAACTATGCAATTTGTAACACACTATTCTTTTACATCACATGGAAAATTATTAGAAACCCTAAAATACAAACCTAATTCAAGATGAAGGCCAGTCTTAGATCAAGGCTAGCCTAACCCCAGCTCCAGAGGAGTTTAGCTGGGGTGGGGGCATTGACTTATTTTTTGGGAGAGGGGCAGAATAAATAAGTTTTTACTTTAATATAAATTCATAAACAAACCTATTGTAACTTTTCACATAAAATAACCATATACTGTATATTAATACAAAACAAACAAGGATGTAAATGGTGACATGTATAAATGTTGAGTAATTATGGACAAATTTGCATAAAGATTAGTTCATACGTTGCAGAAATATAAGAATCTTGAGAGCTCTGCACGGCACAAGCAGGTCTTCGTCGCTGCCGTTCAGGTGTTAAAACAGTGTCTTGGCACTGATGTTGCATTTAAAGGTGGCTCGGAAAAATGTTGCAACATGCTACCGATGGATTAAACCTGATAAGGACTGAGCTGGGATTTTTATTTATTTATTTGTAAACCATAAAATGGAATTTAAAATTGTCGATCAAAATGTTATTGGGATATGATTATACACAATTTTTTCAAGCACAGATAAAAGTAAAAAGCCTTGCATCTCTACTAATAAGAGTAAAGACATGCCAGTCATAATGGCATAATGAGGTTGAACAGCAGCTTGCTTGAATCTCAGCCGAGGAGTGGGTGAAGACAGAAAGCTGTACCTTATCAAGGAAGTGATGCTTGATGATTGGAGGAGATGAGAAGACCGGCATGATGTTTGGCTGAGCAGGTCTAGAGAGTCTTAAATAGAGTCTATTCCAGTACTTTTCTGACTGCCTGCTAGGGTTTTCTGAACCTGTAGGCTTCCTCCCTCCCTGATTCACTCACACACACCTGCCCTCTTTATTGCATTAAACGCTCCCTCTTCATGAACATTTCCACTCTTGCAGTGCAGGCAGTAGCTAATCTGGCTTCCTCCACAATCTGTCCCTTGTCATGTCTCTCTCATCATCATCCTCAGACGTATTAACCATTCAGGATTTCCTGAATGGTTAATTCTCCCTCCTTCTCCACTCCTGAGTCTGCTCCAGCGATCAAAGATCGTGTGGTAAACATATCGGTTAATTAGACACATTTTTCTGAATGGGCTTAGGTGCTTTTTAGTATTTGTTCTTGCAATTTTTCTGACACAATGCCTAATTTGCCCAATGGACAGGTTCAATGGTTCTCTTGTGTTCAATCATTCGCCTAGACATTTTTCCCACAATGGTGCTAAAATAGCTTTTATCATTTCTCTGTTGACTGGGCAAGCCTTAGACTGAGCAGAAGTGAGGTTTCCTATCCCTGCAGATTTTGGCTCCAAGTTTGATGAATTTTTGAGGGAATTTAAGCAAATTTTTAGCCAAGATTCAGATAAGACATCCAACTCCCGAGAATTATACAGTTAAATAAGGGCAGAGGTCTGTGGCGGATTTAGCTATTGATTTTAGAATCAAAGCTGCAGCTTCTAGCTGGAATGCTTCCCCTTTAAAAAGTGCGGGTTTTCATGCCTTCAATGAATCATTCAAAGATGAACTGGCCACATTAGACACACCCGAAACAATGGAAGAATTAATAAGCCAAACCGTTACATAACTCACATTTCTGCAGCTACTGGTTTTTCTCCTTTCAAAGTATCAACCACCCCTTTTCCATCAGATGAAAAGGAGATCTCCGTGACTGCAGTACAACACTGCATCCGCTGCTGCAGAAATGTCTGGAACAGGGCCACCACCACTCTCACTCACACCACAGAACAAAACTAATGCTGCGCTGACGGCAAGAGTACACCTGCCCCACAGTATTCACCCGGACAGAAGGTTTGGCTTTCTGCATGTGATATCCCTTTCAAATCCTTGTCCAACAATCTCTCCCCCAGTTTTATTGGTCCCTATGAAATTGAAAAATAATAAGTCCACCAGCAGTCCATCTCTGCTTCCCATCATCTCTCCATATACATTATAACAACTGTAGAGCTGCAATTCATAGAGTGATGAAGGAGCTGAAGTTGCAGGATGTTTGTTTTTAGAATTCAAGATTGCTACTATGACAATATTGTAATTTCAGATCATGCTCCATGTTGTTTGGTTTATAAATATAATAAATTAGAGGGTTGTGCCAATTCCAACATAAATGATTACAAGACAAAAACTTTGAACTATTTAGGAAAACAAATTGATGAATTCTTCCAGGCTAATACTACAGAAACAACAGCAAGAATAAAATGGGAAGCATTTAAGGCCTTCATATTATACATATTACTAGTTATACAGGGTCTAAAACAAAACAAACTGAAAAAACGAGAATACAATTGGAAGATAAAATAAAAGTAATTCACATTGAACTCTTGCACTCTAAAAGGGGCAGGTTTCTTTATTATATAATCTCTTTGTAAGTAAATCAAAAATACCATCACATAATATCTTAGAAGCCTGGAAGAGTGGCCAGAAACACATAGTTTAGCTCAAACACAAACCAAAACACAACTTTAACTACTACAATACAAATGGTTAACAAGATGGTACAATACCCCAGCCAGGTTGCACCATTTTAAAGTTAATATCCCTTACACAAATGCAAACATTAGAAATGATCTTTATTCCACTTGATGTGAGTGTGAGAATACTCTAAAAAACTAGCTGTTTAGAAGAAAGTGTTGCAATTGTTTATCAATTAATTGGAGAAGAGGTGCCACTTAACTCAAAAATATGTTCATATATTTGAGGCAATGCAACCCATCTAAAAGCACAGGACCTCTAGAAAACTTTTCTGGAGGCTACATGGTGTCTACTCCATTTGTGGAAAACTCAAACAATATATACATGTGACCATGGAATGTGTTTGTATTTGACCTTGGAGAAGACAGATTACACAACAAAGAAACAGGTAGGCACATTTTGGAAGATCTGGAGAATCTGCAATCATTTTTTGGTTGAAATAAATGGCTGGAGGAATGATGGTGTACAAAAAATTAACTCCACCAACCCTCTTTCCTTGTTTCTTTTTATTATCATTATTTTTATTTGTTTATTTGACAATAATTATAATTACTATTAATTATTGTTATTATTATTATTATTATTATTATTATTATTATTATTATTATTAGTAGTAGTAGTAGTAGTAGTAGTAGAATAATGAATAGATGTATTACTTCATGATATCCATGTTGCGGTCAGAAATTATCTTTATCAGCTGTTCCCTGAGCATTTTATTTATTTATTTTTAGTTAAGCCTTTTGCTGTTTGTGCCTTTATGTTTGTGTATAAAGAACAAAACATTTCAATAAATGTTTGGGAAAAAAAACTAAGAAATCAGTTTTCACTTTGACCAAATTTTGTTTGTAAATATCTGAAAAAAAAAAAAAGCCATTGCTTCTGGATTATAATTGATTCTAAGGGCGTGCCGTGGTGGCGTAGGGGATAGTGCAACTCATGTTTGGAGGCCTTGAGTCCTTGACGAGGCCATTGCGGATTTGATTCCCGGACCAGGCGACATTTGTTGCATGTTTTCCCCCGTCTCTTTCCCCCTTTTCTGTCAGCCTATTTTCATATAAGGGAAACAAGAGCCACAAAAGATCCCTTGGAGGGGGAAAAAATAAATAAATAATTGATTCTAAGATCAATAAAAATGTTAGACATCCAGGGGATTTTTATAGTCACTGTATGATCCTCAGTTATCTAAAGTCTTAAAATATTTTGACTAAAATGTTAGTTTGAAAGTAAACATTGCATTTATTCAGAACTAGATGAGCCTTTTTCGGTTTGAGTGCTTACAGTAGACATCCACTCGTATGGAGCGTATGGCCGGGAATCCCAGTCCATTCTCAGCCTTGCAGTAGTAGCGCCCTCCCTGGTGGCGACTGATGTTCTCAATTTTTAGAGCTCCACCTTTCAGCGACAACTTTCCTTGACTATCCGAGGCGCCACCTGCTGTCTTAGTCCAACGCATCTGCAGAACAAAGCAGAGTGATCACACACACAAATATATATATACATATATATGTGGCAGCAGCAGCCTTGTTTCCTTCGCTGCCCACAACTCCAGCTAGGACATTAGTGGCTACAGCACCAGCAATTCCCAGACTACCACCCTCTTTGGTGGTGACTTCTGGGGATCAGTCCTCAGAGCTCCACAGCGCTCACTAGTCTCCTGTCTCCAAGGTGGTCGATGATGACCCGCCTCTGTCGCCTGCACCTGTAACTGGGTCCCCGACCCCCGTGAGTCTCCAGTATTTCTATGTTTAATCAGTATTTGATTCCATCACAAACTATGATAGATTGTTTGTTCTATTTTGCAAGTTTCAGATCTGATTTCACCTTGTTTCCTTCGTGTACCCAGGTTGCCTGTCCTCTTTCGAGCTTTGATGATTAAGCATTTACCTATCTCCTGGTGAAAGATCTCTAGTCTTGCTCATTCCTGGTTGTCCGCCTGTCCACTCTCCTCCGAGCCGCTACACCGCAGTATTTCTGGATTCACCAGTTCACTCCTCTCCTTTGCTGTAGACCACATTCAGGATGATGCCTCCTCCCCAAGCCTCATATCCACCAAAAGTTCCTAAGAAATCTCTTCAATTGTTAAATCTCCCTTCTGGACACAAGTACTAACATTTGTCATCCTTCAGATGGGTTGCTATGCATAATGATGTGCTTTAAACATTGTATGATCAGCAAAATGTTACCTCAACATCTGAATCATTTAGTACTGTTGATGCAGGAATTAAACTGTCATCCACAGCTTAGCCTCTATGGAGAGCCATTTCAGCTAAAATTAAATAAATAAATAGGGAAAATAAAGTAATAAATGATTTAAAAAATAAATGTAAGGGTAAAATAAATAAATGAGTAATTGGCATCTTTATTCCTTTATATTTATTCGTTCATACATTTATTTCTGCCTGGCCATTTTTCATTTCCTATTTCGTTTATCCATTTTTCCATTTTCCCTTTTTCATTTATCCTTTTTAAATTTTGCATTTTCATTAATTATTTTTCATTTATTCTCTTATTTATTTATTTTTTTCCCCCAAAACTGGGAAAAAGGTAAATAATTATATGCTAATAAGAGGCACTGTTATCAGGCTACAACTTCTCCAATTGGTTGGTTAGCGGCATACTGCACTTTGCTTGAAGAAAGATCGTGAACTACCACTGGTCTTGTGTGAAATTCTGCCCCTCTGTGTCGGGAGCGCGCACTGCAGCCAGAGAGGCGGATCTGACCATTTTCACTGTGCTTCTGATCCATTTCTTGGTAAAAACAACTCGTATAATGATGTCAAAGTTGTAACATTCAGTTTAGTCAGCTGCTAACAAAACTGTAAAAGTAAATAAATAAACGAGGTCTTCTTATGCTGTTTTATGTTGGGGTTTTTTTTAAAACGCGGAGAGAATCAATTTTTTTCGAATTTTTGTCACTTAAGTCTGTCAAATAAAGTTTGACAAACACGGATTTCCAAGACGTATATATTCGTCACCGTGTTTTTGTATTAAAAGATGTTACAGTAGACAAGGAATGTAAAAATATTACTGGGTAATTCTATGTTATGGGAAAATACCAGTGAAGCGCTACTTAAACCCCCAACTAGTCTTAAAGACAACAAATCAAAAAATCCAATTAAAAGAAATATCAATTATTTGCACTTCTGTTTAATCCAAATTAAGTCAACAGCTCCATCAGACCCCTCAGGCCTTCAGGAGCCCCATAAATGTTAATATTTTAACACAGACCACAGATGTATAAATGTAACATTTATTTATTGTGATTATCAATGGTGTTAAAGGAGCTGGAAGTTTACTTGGTAAAACTTCTGTTTCTCTGGGAACAACTTAATTTATATGTAAGTCTTTAACTATGTTTATTCTTCTCATTATCAACAACATATCCTGTGATTGTGGTAACACTTGATCATTTTTTGCCAAAGTTATTAGGGGGGAACCATATATTTTAGCTGCCTGAAATAATCGGTTCTCCCTCAATTTCATAGTAACAAATTAATTTACCAGCAAGTCTTTCACTGTCATTATTCCTCTCTTCATCAACAGTAGGTGTTGGGGATTTGGTAACATTTCCTCCTTATTTCCCAAAGTTATGAGGGGGAACCTTATATATTAGCCACCTGAAATAATTTGTTCCCCCTTCATATCATGTGAGCTAATTATTTTTTCACAAACTCTTTAACAGTGTTTATACCTCCCGTCATCAACAATAAATCCTGTAAGTTTGGAGATATTGACTTTTTATTTGCCAAAGATATTATGGGGGAACAAAATATTTTGGCCACCTGAAATATCCTATTCTTTGTAGGGGGCACAGATTATTTGGAAAGGGTCTAAACACTTAATTGTACTTGTAAAATAAGAAATAATACTCAAAGACGAGTCCCTTAACTCGGCGGTTTTCAAAGTGTGAGGCGCGCCTCCCCTGGGGGGCGCCAGAGCACTTTAGGGGAGGCGCGGTGCGAGGGAAAAAATAAACCGGAAAAGCTATCTGCTTGCTGTCTACTGATGTAAGAGAAACGTCTTTTACGCATTACCCATCAACTCTGTGGATTTAGGAAAAAGTTGGTACTGTGGGGTGCGCGTGTGGAGCGGGGATCAGTGGAAATGTTTCTCCCCTTAGAGGATGTTTTGGCCAGTGATGTCAGTAACATTACTGACGTCGGACCACTTTTTTCAGTAACGAGTAATCTAACGCGTTGCTATTTCAAATCCAGTAGTCAGACTACAGTTACTTATCAAAATCATTTTTGCGTTACTGTGCGTTACTGTCTTCTTTTGTTATTTAATCGTATTTCCTCTACTCGTCTTGTCGAGTGACCGATGACGTCTCTGTGCGACAGAAATGTAAACAATGGAGGGAGATGCGCATTTTGTTGGAGGAAAAACTGGAACTATTTTGAGTTTCTGTCACCAAGTCCGATTATTATAAGCGGCTTTGGGCTTCATTTTTTTAAAGTCGCTTGAAAATTTTACGAGTTGCTGGTTGCTCCTTTTTGGGCTCGTTTTTGAACGTGAAGTTGTTCATTTGGGCTTGGAAATATGCAGAGACTCATAATAAATCCCAGAATTTGTCCGTCATTAAGGTAGTTTTATTCAGTCTCTCCCTGTCCATCATTTCCCGGATGATCCGTCCCGCTGTGTCTTTGTTGATGTCAAGTTAATGTATTACCTCTGAATGACGCCGAAGCCAAGGCGCTCCAGAAAACCGCAAACATCGAGACCAATATGAACAGCGCAATAAACGTGAAAACAGCCACGAATGAACGTGTCCGTAGTTGGCAATAGTTATAATGGCAAGTTAGCACCGATATAATTATTAATATTACGGTAAGTGTCACAAATCTGTGCAACCATGTGAGCTGTGGAGCTGCAGGAGGAGCTCTGTGCGCTGCGACACCAAACACAGGGCCGTAACGCAGAATCTGGAGGCTGGGGGGAGAGGGGGCTTTAAAATCCTTCTTAGAGTTTTCCAGACAACAGTGGACCACACAAATTACTCACGTTTTTTATTTTTTGTACAATCTCCTCTTCAGTTCAACCTTATCAGTGGCGACACATTGTTGATGTTACCATTATAAAATAGCTTACAATTAAGTATTAGCAAAGCTCAATGTGATTTTCACAGGAGGCGGAGCGTTGTTGTCAGCAGCTGCTGAAAGTAACTAAAAAGTTACTTTTAATGTAACTTAGTTATATTACTGACTACTTGACTTGGAAAGTAACTAAGTTACTTTTTTAAGGAGTAATCAGTAGTCCGATTAAAGTGACTTTTTCAAAGTAACTATGCCATCACTGGTTTTGGCCAGGGCGGGGCTGAAGGTGGGAGTTTTTACAACTGAACTGTGACATGGAGCTCATGTCACAGTTCGAGGGGGGTAGCAGGCATTGTGCTCCTTGGAGGTGGGCTCACCCTTTCATACTTTGAAAACCCCTGCCTTAACTGCAGGCCACGGCAGGTGGAGATTTATTACACTTTTCCGCAGATCATGTTACAAATACATCATCTCGAATACAAAGTTCCCAAAAGCCCCAAAAAATCTCCCCAAAATCTCAAAGTATTCTAGGTGCAATCTGTTTATATAGAATCTCAATTCCATTGGTGTGGTTTGGTAAGTTTTGACCAATAATATTGCTGCTGGTGTTTTGCGTATGCTTTTACGTAGGTTTTCTGGCAATCTTTGAACTGAGTGTGTATAGGGTTCCTTTTTGGGAATGTTCAAACCTCTTGAACCACATCTGCTTCATTTCAGGGTTGCCCTATAAGCCAACTCATCACAATTGTTATACTTATCTATCCAAACATCTTGCTTCCTAAGCCATATTTGGTCTAACTTTGTGCTTCGCACGTATGCAGGGGAAAGAGCGATCAGGTTAAATTGACCTTTAATGGCGCCAGATTTCCTCAGTAAAAAACAACTCCATAAAGGTATTTTCCGCTCTTACATATGTGGCTCGGTGGTTGCTGTGGCAAAAACTCGGGCGTGGAAGGAGTTTGGAGAGGCCATGGAGAAAGACTTCCGTACGGCTTTGAGGCGATTCTGGTCCACCATCCGGCGTCTCAGGAGGGGGAAGTAGTACAGCACCAACACTGTCTACAGTGGGGGTGGTGTGCTCGTGACCTCAACTCGGGATGTTGTGGGCCAGTGGGCAGAATACTTCGAAGACCTCCGCAATCCCACCAACATGCCTTCTAATGTGGAAGTTGAGCCTGGGGACTCTGGGTTGGGCTCTCCAATCTCTGGGGTCGAGGTTGCCGAGCTTGTCAAAAAGCTCCTCGGTGGCAGGGCCCCGGGGGTGGAGGAGATCCACCCGGAGTTCCTTAAGGCTCTGGATGTTGTGGGGTCGTGTTGGCTAACGTGGTTCTTCAATATATCGGGGGCAGTTCCCCTGGATTGGCAGACAGGGGTGGTGGTCCCCCTGTTCAAAAAGGGGGACCGGAGGGTGTGCTCCAATTACAGGGGGGTCACACACTTAAACCTCCCTGGCAAGGTCTAGTCGGGGGTTCTGGAGAGGAGAGTCCGTAGGATTGTCGAACCTCGGATTCAGGAAGAGCAGTGTGGTTTTCGTCCTGGTCGTGGAACACTGGACCAGCTGCACACCCTCAGCAGGGTCCTGGAGGGTGCATGGGAGTTCGTCCAACCAGTCTACATGTGGTTTTGGAGAAGGTGTTTGACATTTGGAGAAGGCGTTCGACCGTGTCCCTCGGGGAGCCCTGTGGGGGGTTCTCCGGGAGTATGGGGTACCGGGCTCCTTGATACGGGCTGTCAGGTCCCTGTATGACCGGTGACAGAGTCTGGTCCGCATTGCCGGCAGTAAATCGGGCTCGTTTCCAGTGAAAGTTGGACTCCGCCAGGGCTGCCCTTTGTCACCGATTCTGTTCATTACTTTTATGGATAGAATTTCTAGGCGCAGCCAGGGCATTGAGGGGATCTTTTTGGTGGCCTTAGGATTCCATCTCTGCTTTGTGCAGATGATGTGGTCCTTTTGGCTTCATCAGGTCGTGATCTGCAGCTCTCGCTGGAGCGGTTCGTAGCCGAGTGTGAAGCGGCTGGGATGGCGATCAGTGCCTCCAAATCCAAGGCCATGGTCTTGAGCCGGAAAAGGGTTGAGTGTCTTTTCCGGGTCAGGGGGGCTGTCCTGCCCCCTTTGGGCAGGTATCTCGGGATCTTGTTCACAAACGGGGGAAGAAGAGAGCGGGAGATCGACAGGCGGATTAGTGCAGCGTCTGCCGTCAAGCGGGCGCTGTACCAGTCCGTCGTGGTGAAGAGAGAGCTGAGCCAAAAAGCGAAGCTCTAGATTTACCGGTGGATCTACGTTCCCACCCTCATCTATGGTAATGAGCTTTGGGTCATGACCGACAGAACAAGATCGCGGATACAAGAGGCCGAAATGGGTTTCCTCTGTAGGGTGTCTGGGCTCTCCTTTAGAGATAGGGTGAGAAGCTCAGTCATCCGGGAGGGACTCAGAGTAGAGCCGCTGCTCCTTCACATCGAGAGGGACCAGTTGAGGTGGCTCGGGCATCTGGTCAGGATGCCTCCTGAATGACTCCCTGGTGAGGTGTTCCGGGCACGTCCCATTGGGAGGAGCCCCCAGGGAAGACCCAGGACACGCTGGAGGGACTATGTCTCTCGGCTGGCCTGGGAACGTCTTGGGATTCCTCCGGAGGAGCTGGTGGAAGTGGTTGGGGAGAGGGAAGTCTGGGCCTCCCTTCTGAAGCTGCTACCCCCGCGACCCGACCCCGGATAAGCGGAAAAAGATGGATGTATGGATGGATTTGCCCTGAATATAGCTGATAAAGCCTCTGTGTTGCTATGAAGCATTTATGCGCTTACGTTACTATAACATCACAGCAACTAGTCAACTTCAACTCGACTTTCATCATGTTGTAGTCGACCTTAAAAAATATGAAGTCGTTCAACCCTCACAAACCAGATTTCATCATACATTACATCATACATTGTCGTGATAAACGATAAATCAATTAATCGTACGATAAATTAAAACTATCTACATCATTTTAAATATCGCCTTTATCATCTCTTCCGGCCTTTTTCTCTTTCTGTTGATGACACTGAATGAAAAAAGGCTCAACTCCGAAGCTCTCCACTAACCCTCCCTTCCTCATATCCTTATTGTAATGCCCAGTTCACACTACATCATCTTAGAGCTGTCGGCAGATTGTCGGCCCATTTTCAAAACCTGAGAGATCACACATTAGCCAACGGAAATCCTAGGTATAACGGTTCGATCAGGTTCCATTGTGCCGTATGATGTCCAACAATGAGCACAAAATAATGGTTACAAGTCCAGTTAACTCAATTTAAAACCAGGCATTAATCAATGCTTTACTACATTCTACCTGCAACGCATGTGGCTCTAATGCAGTGTTTCTCAATTCCAGTCCTCAGCCCCCCCTGCCCTGCATGTTTTAGATGTTTCCTGTTGGGTAAATTGTATTATTGGTATTATCAATTATTTGTTGTTCATGTAGCCTTATAGTTATATCTTTATAATGTTTTTACTTATATGCTTTTACTTCATTTTACTTCATTTTAATCTTAGTATAAAGAATGTTTCTGTGTGTTGAATAACTTTGATTCCTTCCTGAGGCCTTACTGGGAGAAAGCAGCGACAACCACTTCCAGCAGAGTTTACGGCCCGGCCGGAAACTCTGCTCTCCTTGACTTGTTAGATAGCAACAAAGCCGTCGCTGTGAAGACACAACTTGTTCTGCTCGACGCCGTGCCTGGAACAGAAGAATCTAGTGTGTAGATAACATGTGTCTAGATAGTGATTGTCATTAGCGCTGCAACTATGTGATGATTTGTTTTCCCTGCCCTTTGAGAGTTGCAGCGCCCTCTGTGATAGGGATCCTAAATGCAATAAAAAGAGAGGAGCAGGCATATGTGATTTCAGAGCGGTAGGAGATTGTAACTGAAAGAACATCGCTGTCTGTTCTCCTCGTGAGTATTCAGAATCCATCTCTCTTGTCTTTCCTGTGTTTAATCAATTTTGTCTTTGATAGGTGTTTGAACCTGACATTTCCCTTCTGCCACACACCTGGATTGAATCTTTGTTGTTTAACAGGCTCCTGCAGTACTTGGTGGCTGCAGAAGACGTCATACAATCATTTGAATCAGCTGTTCTGGTGTAGAGGTACATCTAAAACATGCAGATCAGGGGGGCCTGAGGACTGGAATTGGGAAGCGTTGCTACAGTGTCAGCATCACGTCCTGACTGAATGAAAATCATTATAACCTATTTATGTCACGTTAAGGAAGAACAGCTGAAAAGTTACCAGGTTCATCAACTGCGTAGCAACTTCGCTCCAACTCCCATCGTCATTTCCATATTCTTTGCACGAAATGTTTTATAAACATTAATGTTGTTTCCACATATCATCTCCAATGTCCGCTGGACTTCCGTGTCAGGTGTTTGGGATTCCCCTCTGTAATTATCCCTCAGAAAGCACTGAGGAGAATCCTCGCTTTCTGATTGGTTACCTGTCACATTCAACAGGCTGTGTTAAGATCCCAGTGGGGAAAAACCCCTGATTTAGATCGGAGCGCCACAACGATCTACCATAACACACCACACACTACAGGATGATCACAAGAGACAATTTTAGAACGATCAACGTTCTAAGATTGTCGTAAGGGGAAAATGTAGGTGTGAACTAACGTGTATTGTGAACTATTGCATCAGGTAGTCGATGTTCCATCTTCTCTATTTAAATCTAATGATTACTGAAGGGCAATATGGTTTACAGACTTTATAATCTGCACTTGTTTGGTTGAATCCTGTATTTATTTACACTTTGGTGTTTTTATTCAAGTACATTTTTGTTAATGGAGACTGAGAATCCATTTTATTTTTGGTTGTTTAGTTTATTTTATCAGTTCCAGTGTTAAGCGTTCTCTTGAAAATAAAGTGTATCTATCTTTGGCAGGAAATCACATGCATTATTATGTCATTTCCATTAAATCAGTGTACAAAGGTCTTCAAACAATATTATAGCAGCTCCCCAGTTCTTGAATTAATCAGCCAGTCTCGATGGGTGAATTTCTTCGTTTTCATTTCCTTTATGCAGGTGATTCAGATCCAAATGATCACCACAGTCTTCAATTATCACAATCATCACAGTCACCGTGAAAACTAAAACATATACAAATATTAGAATACAAACATAAACATCTAATACAAACAACAAAACAAAACGTACCTCGCTGCTTTCACTGGGGAACACTAAGTGTAGATTCCTTCACGCCAAACAATTTGATCATTCAAGTCCTTCATTGACAGAATGATTGGACCAGCTTTATAAGGCCTGCCCTCATTGATTACGGCAGCCCGTGAGGTACATACAAACCCCCCCAAACATTACAAAGTGTAAATACCATCAAAACAGACAAACATCCATAAACAATCTGCAATAAATTTTAATATAAAAAATTAACTTTAAATAATTTACAATAAATAGTTTACAAGATATAATTATTTGGACAATTTATTTTAAATAGTTCACTATCTGTTACAAATATTATCGTCTATCGCAATAGTTTTTTGAGACAATTAATCGCTCAGCAAAATTTGCTATCGTGACAGGCCTATACATTAGTCAAGTAGATAATCTAACCTCTTCTCTGCAGTGACAAAAACATTGATAGAACAACAAAGTTAATCAACTCTTAAATTATAAGATGCCAACAGTGATTCACCTGCTGCGGTCTGAATGCGCAGCCTCACAACTTCCATCTGGTTCATATCTGGAGAATCTCTGCTAGGATTTAGATCAGACCTAAAAAAACATTATATTACCTAAAAAATAAATCCAAACCAACCCGGACTGACTCCATAGACATTATGTCTGAGGGTTAGCGTCCAACCTGACGACTTTAATTAGAGTCTAGACCAACATTTTGTTTTAAGTAGGATTTGTTTGTTACTACGCAATAGCCAGCCTCGCCCTCTCCTCTCAACTCCTCGGGGCTGACTACTGACCAGTTCTCTGTCTAACAGGTCCGGAAAATCTCTTAAGACCAGGGTCTTACCCTGAACAAGATCTTTGAGATAATCTGTTTAAACTGGTGGCGAAAGAAATTCGTCCAGCTCTCACTACCTTCGTCCAGAAGTTATGGCCTTCTTCAGTTAGGAAACGGTCAGCCGAGTAGCCCTCACAACTGCATAGTTTCAATAACCACTTCTGTTAACGGCAGTATTCTTTCTAAAATGTAACGACTACTTGTTAACGGCTGGATAATCTTTAGTGACTAGGAAAAAAATCAAGTCCCAAGGCCATTATCTTAAACTCACCAAAGGAAAGTCTGAAGCCACCACATTACTAGAATCGTGTATACTGGTTTTACTATAAATAGAAGAACTTTGATTCAAATGACTCAATTAATTTCAAGGTCCACAACCTGATTAGAATTTTATATTATATGCATTTATTAAGCAAGCTTTAGCAGGGTAAATGACAGGCATACAGAATTCACTTGAGATTAACATACAAAGAAAATCAATAAAATTTAGATCAATTTAACTATTTCCTAATAACCTCCCTACACTGTCATCTTTCTATCAAATAAGGCTTTGAGGTGCAGCAGACTCCTACCCAGATGGAATTGGATCTCGGCAACAGAAGTCCTTGGTTAGAATCCTTCCACTTGTGACCGTGAAAAATTAATCCTTTTTGGAAATGAAACAAAATGAACTGTTTGTTATATCCAACTGAACAGCTCTTGATCGGAATCTTTATCTTTAAAAAAGTAAATCCTTCCTCGGAATTGAAATAAGGTGAACTGTATGTTATATCCAACCGAACAGCTCTTGATCGATCCTGTGACTTTTGTTCAATTCCCCAAGTCTGTGCGATGTATTTTGAGATCGCTGGGTTGAGTGCAGAGTAGGGAAATCCAATGAGGAACCAAGGCAGTGGGTCGGTGGATCTTCGCCTTGTTAATCCAGAGTGAGGTGAGTCTCGCTTTCCTTGGTTCCATCGGCGTAATCCTCTGCTGGTCTTCTTGCCGCTCTTGTGTTGAGCCTCAGCTCCGGAGACGAAGAACCTCGTGTTCCTTCAGTCTCGTGGCTTTATACCTTTCTTTCTTTTCTCTCTCTCCAAGACAAAGAACATCTCATGCAACGCAACCCATGGTCCCATCCAGGCCCCAACTCTCCACGTGTCTCTTTTTCCACGTGGGGTTGAACTAATGCACTTGTGACACCTGCAACCCGAGATCTGCTCCATTCACACCTCACGCCCTTCCTCTGATCTTTATCAGGCAGCTGCATCCTTCCACCATTTCAAGTTCAGAGTACAAATCACATTTATAACTTATTCTACCTCTCCAATTCATCATCTACCAATTCATTATAATATCCATAATTCATCAGTTGTAACTTAACGTGAGCTTACTACAAGTTTTCTGAAAAGAAACTAGGAATAATCCATAATTCTAATTACTTGACATCAAAGTTACAGTTTTAATATAAGAGTAAATGTTTACTACAAGCAACTAACATTTCACCTTTCAACCTTTAAGTTTACTGTTGAGTATAAATTCTCTTAAATGATTCATTTTAAAGATAACTTTGTTTATTGTTAACTAAAATCTCCAGCCTCTTCTTGACTTAGACTTTTTCTTGACAAATGACATTTCGTTTCTATTTAAAAACTGGAGAATCAGCGGCAGCAAGCACCTTTGCTGACTTCCTGTTGCTGCTCCCTGTTGCAACTGACAGGATGTCAGCAGCTCCGTGCACACACAACTCAGCCATTCTCCTCCTCTACATTTCTCAATCATTCATAATGTTATGATAACTAGAATTTATCATAAAATTTATAATTAAACTCTCATGCTAAGTAATAGTCTGAACTATTTTTATAAATCTGCCGTGTCTGACATCTGTTTCTTAAGGAATATTTAGAACTCTCTGAGAATCCGCGCTCTGACTTCTAACCACTTCCTGTAAAGGGTTATTTCTCCTCCTGTGTAAAACCTCAATTCATTACATTTTAACAACCATAGATTATTTGATTTTAGTTCATCATTATAACTTTTCCTTTCTCTTT
This sequence comes from Gambusia affinis, assembly GCF_019740435.1. NCBI lineage: Eukaryota > Metazoa > Chordata > Actinopteri > Cyprinodontiformes > Poeciliidae > Gambusia > Gambusia affinis. The sequence continues at coordinate 188,545 of NC_057883.1, forward strand.
ATCAATAGAGGGACTACATATCAAGTAAATAAGGAATACACATTTGATAAACAGCATTAATCAACCTACAAAGCTGCAACAATCTCTTCAGGCCTTTTTATGCTCGGTTTTTCTGCAATGAGCCTGGACAGATCTCATACACACATATCAGATTTCTTGACACCCCCTCCATGAGATCAGACAGTGCTCAGCAGAAATCACACCGTCTTACTCAAAGAAATCAAGACCGTCATCACGGCAAAGAAATAGAATATACTCTTCATGCCAGGATGCAGGAGAAATAGATGGTGTCCTCGCATCCACAAAGTCGTACTCCGTCAAATTCGATGGGTCGTTCGCGCGTCGTTGTTTTCTGGAAAGAATAGAGGTTCTTCTGGGATGTGAAGTTGCAGATTCTTCACCCTCAGTTGTCACAAAGGGCTCAGTGTAGCCATCAAAACTCCACTTCTTTTGACACCCCCTCCTTGGAGTTTTAATTTCCCCCATTAGGTGATGAATGTCGAAGAGAACTTGGATCGCTCTGATTCTTTCACCGGAACCTTCGCTAGATGACTGTCGTTTCTTCAGGATGTTGGAAGGAAGGAGGCCTCAAAAAAAAAAATCTCGAATATTCAGTAGAGCAAAGCAAAAAGAATAAGCAGCAATCAGTAGAGCTAAAAGCGGCAGCAAACTTCTGCAACAAAGGGATTTGTCCATGTTCGTAGTCGTTATCCGTAGCGAGGGTCCTTCAGAGGTTTCCGAGTGTCGTGTCTTTGTCATCAGAGTCTTCGGGATCTGATGTGTCAGCAGGCAGATTTGGTATTGTAGGCATTCTTTTCAGGCGGACTTCTTCCATTCTGGTTTTGTCGCTCGATGAGTCAGTTGTTCTCCAGGGTCTGCCTCACTTGGTTTTTTGCAGATCTTCTTGAGAGCCAGGTTGGAGGGGGCCAGGTTCCCGCCCTCTCCAAACCGGAGGTTCTGATGGGGCGAAGTAATGCATGCTGTGCCATGGTCTCGACATCTTTACATCGCCATCTCCTACTTTTCCAAAAATATTCTTTCCCGTCTAGTCCTCTATTTTTCTGCTGACCTTTGGTCTTGACGACTCGTTCTCCTCTTGCCTGTGTATCCGTTATTTCTGACTTTTCTTCTTCCATGGTAATGTGGAGGTGAGCATCTGCCAGGTGCTGGTTTTAATTTTCTTATGAGGTGGCTCCGGTCCAGCACATGACACGGTGGCATAAACCTGCTCATCCGGCACCTCCGCAGATCATGACCCCCTAAATTGAGACCGGGGAGACGGGGAGGGTATGCAGAAACTCTGCCAATGCCTCTGTTCGTCTGGGTTCGTCGCGGCCCGGTTCCTCCCAAATGGTGGGGAGTCGGTTGGCTGTTAAACAAACCAGGCAGCAGCTCTTAGCTTCACTCCACATCAGCATTTCTTTCTCCATTGACAGGATTCCATTTTTGGCCCAATCCAATTTCTTCAGGGCTCTTCCTGCCCAAATCCCTGAAGCTGTTCTTCTAATTACAACCACCCCCTCTACGGTGGCCAGTCCGAGATAGGGTGGAGTGATACATGATTCACTGGCCATTTCACCGGCTTCTGTTTCTCTTTAGTCAGGAACTGGAGGGAGCTGTTCAACTCCTTGGATCCCCTTCTTCTTCTTTGTCTGTCGAGCTGCCTGTCCCCCAAAGCCTCTCTTAGTACTATCGAGCAGGGATGGGTCCAGGCTGGGTTGGCTACTAGCTTCACTGTCTGGATCTAGACATCTATCCTCAGTAGAAGTTTTCCCTCACCTGTATGCTATACAGTTACTGCGAGGGTTGTGACTGATGGCATTATCAGTCACCACTAGCTCTTCTCTCTAAGAGCTAGCCCCTAAGCGAGCTATTCAGAATCACACATCTGTTTTCACTGACTTATTACCTGGGGCCCTCCTACTCCGTTGGACTCGTGCCCACCCAGGGACGCCATGTTTGTTACTACGCAATAGCCAGCCTCGCCCTCTCCTCTCAACTCCTCGGGGCTGACTACTGACCAGTTCTCTGTCTAACAGGTCCGGAAAATCTCTTAAGACCAGGGTCTTACCCTGAACAAGATCTTTGAGATAATCTGTTTAAACTGGTGGCGAAAGAAATTCGTCCAGCTCTCACTACCTTCGTCCAGAAGTTATGGCCTTCTTCAGTTAGGAAACGGTCAGCCGAGTAGCCCTCACAACTGCATAGTTTCAATAACCACTTCTGTTAACGGCAGTATTCTTTCTAAAATGTAACGAGTACTTGTTAACGGCTGGATAATCTTTAGTGACTAGGATTGATCAAGTCCCAAGGCCATGATTTTAAACTCACCAAAGGAAAGTCTGAAGCCACCACATTACTAGAATCGTGTATACTGGTTTTACTATAAATAGAAGAACTTTGATTCAAATGACTCAATTAATTTCAAGGTCCACAACCTGATTAGAATTTTATATTATATGCATTTATTAAGCAAGCTTTAGGAGGGTAAATGACAGGCATACAGAATTCACTTGAGATTAACATACAAAGAAAATCAATAAAATTTAGATCAATTTAACTATTTCCTAATAACCTCCCTACACTGTCATCTTTCTATCTGTTTGTTACTACGCAATAGCCAGCCTCGCCCTCTCCTCTCAACTCCTCGGGGCTGACTACTGACCAGTTCTCTGTCTAACAGGTCCGGAAAATCTCTTAAGACCAGGGTCTTACCCTGAACAAGATCTTTGAGATAATCTGTTTAAACTGGTGGCGAAAGAAATTCGTCCAGCTCTCACTGCCTTCGTCCAGAAGTTATGGCCTTCTTCAGTTAGGAAACGGTCAGCCGAGTAGCCCTCACAACTGCATAGTTTCAATAACCACTTCTGTTAACGGCAGTATTCTTTCTAAAATGTAACGAGTACTTGTTAACGGCTGGATAATCTTTAGTGACTAGGATTAATCAAGTCCCAAGGCCATGATTTTAAACTCACCAAAGGAAAGTCTGAAGCCACCACATTACTAGAATCACGTATACTGGTTTTACTATAAATAGAAGAACTTTGATTCAAATGACTCAATTAATTTCAAGGTCCACAACCTGATTAGATTTTTATATTATATGCGTTTATTAAGCAAGCTTTAGCAGGGTAAATGACAGGCATACAGAATTCACCTGAGATTAACATATAAAGAAAATCAATAAAATTTAGATCAATTTAACTATTTCTTAATAATCTCCCTATACTGTCATCTATAAAATAAGGCTTTAGGGTGCGGCAAACTCATACTCCTACCCAGATGGAATTGGATCTCGGCAACAGAAGTCCTTGGTTAGAATCCTTCCACGTGTGACCGTGAAAAATTAATCCTTTTTTGGAAATGAAACAAAATGAACCGTCTGTTATATCCAACTGAACAGCTCTTGATCGGAATCTTTATCTTTAAAAAAGTAAATCCTTCCTCGGAATGGAAATAAGGTGAACTGTCTGTTATCCAACTGAACAGCTCTTGATCGGAATCTTTATCTTTAAAAAAGTAAATCCTTCCTCGGAATGGAAATAAGGTGAACTGTCTGTTATATCCAACTGAACAGCTCTTGATCGATCCTGTGACTTTTGTTCAATTCCCCAAGTCTGTGCGATGTATTTTGAGATCGTTGGGTCGAGTGCAGAGTAGGGAAATCCAATGAGGAACCAAGTCAGTGGGTCGGTGGATCTTCGCCTTGTTAATCCAGAGTGAGGTGAGTCTCGCTTTCCTTGGTTCCATCGGCGTAATCCTCTGCTGGTCTTTTTGCCGCTCTTGTGTTGGGCGGTTGAACTAATGCACTTGTGACACCTGCAACCCGAGATCTGCTCCATTCACACCTCACGCCCTTCCTCTGATCTTTATCAGGCAGCTGCATCCTTCCACCATTTCAAGTTCAGAGTACAAATCACATTTATAACTTATTCTACCTCTCCAATTCATCATCTACCAATTCATTATAATATCCATAATTCATCAGTTGTAACTTAACGTGAGCTTACTACCAGTCTTCTAAAAAGAAACTAAGAATAATCCATGATTCTAATTACTTGACATCCAAGTTACAGTTTTAATATAAGAGTAAATGTTTACTACAAGCAACTAACATTTCACCTTTCAACCTTTAAGTTTACTGTTGAGTATGTATTTCTACTTAAGGGATTCATTTTAAAGATAACTTTGTTTATTGTTAACTAAAATCTCCAGCATCTTCTTGACTTAGACTTTTCCTTGACAAATGACATTTCGTTTCTATTTAAAAACTGGAGAATCAGCGGCAGCAAGCACCTTCGCTGACTTCCTGTTGCTGCTCCCTGTTGCAACTGACAGGATGTCAGCAGCTCCGTGCACACACAACTCAGCCGTTCTCCTCCTCTACATTTCTCAATCATTCATAATGTTATGATAACTAGAATTTATCATAAAATTTATAATTAAACTCTCATGCTAAGTAATAGTCTGAACTATTTTTATAAATCTGCCGTTTCTTAATGAATATTTAGAACTCGCTGAGAATCCACGCTCTGACTTCTAACCACTTCCTGTCGCTGCAAAGGGTTATTTCTCCTCCTGTGTAAAACCTCAATTCATTACATTTTAACAACCATAGATTATTTGATTTTAGTTCATCATTATAACTTTTCCTTTCTCTTTATCAATAGAGGGACTACATATCAAGTAAATATAGGGAATACACATTTGATAAACAGCATTAATCAACCTACAAAGCTGCAACAATCTCTTCAGGCCTTTTTATGCTCGGTTTTTCTGCAATGAGCCTGGACAGATCTCATACACACATATCAGATTTCTTGACACCCCCTCCCAGAGATCAGACAGTGCTCAGCAGTAATCACTCTTACTCAAAGAAATCAAGACCGTCATCACGGCAAAGAAATAGAATATACTCTTCATGCCAGGATGCAGGAAAAATAGATGGTGTCCTCGCATCCACAAAGTCGTACTCCGTCAAATTTGATGGGTCGTTCGCGCGTCGTTGTTTTCTGGAAAGAATAGAGGTTCTTCTGGGATGTGAAGTTGCAGATTCTTCACCCTCAGTTGTCACAAAGGGCTCAGTGTAGCCATCAAAACTCCACTTCTTTTGACACCCCCTCCTTGGAGTTTTAATTTCCCCCATTAGGTGATGAATGTCGAAGAGAACTTGGATCGCTCTGATTCTTTCACCGGAACCTTCGCTAGACGACTGTCGTTTCTTCAGGATGTTGGAAGGAAGGAGGCCTCAAAAAAAAAAATCTCGAATATTCAGTAGAGCAAAGCAAAAAGAATAAGCAGCAATCAGTAGAGCTAAAAGCGGCAGCAAACTTCTGCAACAAAGGGATTTGTCCATGTTCGTAGTCGTTATCCGTAGCGAGGGTCCTTCAGAGGTTTCCGAGTCGTCGTCGTTGTCATCAGTCTTCGGGATCTGATGTGTCAGCAGGCAGATTTGGTATTGTAGGCATTCTTTTCAGGCGGACTTCTTCCATTCTGGTTTTGTCGCTCGATGAGTCAGTTGTTCCCCAGGGTCTGCCTCACTTGGTTTTTTGCAGATCTTCTTGAGAGCCTGGTTGGAGGGGGCCAGGTTCCCGCCCTCTCCAAACCGGAGGTTCTGATGGGGCGAAGTAATGCATGCTGTGCCATGGTCTCGACATCTATACATCGCCATCTCCTACTTTTCCAAAAATATTCTTTCCCGTCTAGTCCTCTATTTTTCTGCTGACCTTTGGTCTTGACGACTCGTTCTCCTCTTGCCTGTGTATCCGTTATTTCTGACTTTTCTTCTTCCATGGTAATGTGGAGGTGAGCATCTGCCAGGTGCTGGTTTTAATTTTCTTATGAGGTGGCTCCGGTCCAGCACATGACACGGTGGCATAAACCTGCTCATCCGGCACCTCCTTGATTGTTGCTCCAACCGAGTAGATCCCCTTATAAGGGATAACAACCATCCGCACCGACAGTTGAACTTGACGGGTGGTGCTTAAGTCGGAGGGCGTTCTCGCCCTGTGAGCCACACCCCCAGGAACCTGCAGTACTCCATCGCGAAAATGAGACTCTGCCGTTACCCAGAAAAGGGAGGACTTCTCCTTGGGTCTCCCAGCACTACTGCCCCATCCGTCGAGTTCGGTAGTGTAGTAGTATAAGTTCGAAGCGCGAACTCCACTCTCCTTTGGCACGTTTGGTAGGTCTGTTGCTGGGATGGTACAGTCATTGATGACTTCCAGAATCAGATGTGCCCAGGTAGTCAGCTCCCAAGGGCCTGTCCAGCCCCCGTTGACAGCCGGCACTTTGGTGTCATCCGGGAGTAGATTTAACTCTTCGGCAAGGTGACTCAACGGATGCCGGTATACCCGGAAGATCACTGGGGTATGTTGGGTGCCTATTGGTGGGGACGGTACGTGCGTCCGGGAGGGGTCATATGGCCAGGCAGCATAGACAGACGCCCACAAGTCGTCATGGGGCCCCTCTGCTCTTCTCCACACCCCTTCGTCCTGTCCCCATTGGCCCTTCTGGGGCGGATGGTCCAGAGAACCAATGGACTGATGGTATGGGGCTCTCATAATTCGATAGTGCATCCTCACCTGCTCTGTAAAAGCGTAGGGAGCTGTAGTATCTCTTTACCTGCCAGCCTTCAGCCTGTCCCGTTGGTGTTACGTTTCCACTCTCAATCTGATCATCACAGACGGAGCAGTAGCACAGTTCTTTTCCGTCCCACATACAATGACATCCTTTTAGTTCCTCCTCCCGCCATCCCCATTGGGCCACTATTGTAAGTCGGGGCAGGTAGCCTATCCTGCAATTCCCGCAGATCATGTTGTTCAAAATGGTGACCGGAGATACAGGGAGGGAATCCAGTACTCTTGCTGTTGCCTCCTGTCTCCTGGGTTTATCACGGCCCGGTCCTTCCCAGATGGTGGGGAGCCGATCGGCCATTAAACAAACAGGGCAGCAGTTCTTAGCTTCACTCCACGTCAGCATTTCTTTCTCCATTGACAGGATTCCATTTTTGGCCCAATCCAATTTCTTCAGGGCTCTTCCTGCCCAAATCCCTGAAGCTGTTCTTCTAATTACAACCACCCCCTCTACGGTGGCCAGTCCGAGATAGGGTGGGGTATTACATGATCCACTGGCCATTTCACCGGCTTCTGTTTCTCTTTAGTCAGGAACTGGAGGGAGCTGCTCCTTGGATCCCCTTCTTCTCCAGCAACACTGTGTTCCTATCCAGTACTTGCTTGACTATGTCTGATGTTTCAAACTTGGGTTTCACTGCTGCATTCACAGGCTGATCTCTTCCTCTGACCCACACGCGCTGTCCCACTCGGAATGGCACCGTGGGCGTCAGCCTCTCCTTTTTGTCGCTGGAGCTCCGCCCCACTTCCTTCGTGATGAAGGGCCGTTGGTTGAGCTCCATCGCTGGGGCTGGTCTCTCGGCTCTGCTGCTGTCATCCAGGGCCTGCCCCATTTCCACTGCTTTGGTGATCCAGCTGTTGGTGTTAGCATTCTTAGCTATCCAGCTTCTCACTAATCCTATGGTGCGTTCCACCACCCCGTTGGCCTGGGGGTTATATGGTGGTGAATAAACTCGCCTCACCCCATATGTCTGGCACCATTGATCAACCTGTGCATTACGGAAACGCTTCCCATTATCCGTACGCAGCTCTTTCGGGATTCCCAGGGCACTGCACACTTGCTCCAGCATGCCGACAACACTATTGCCGTTTGCTCTCCGGGCTGCCTTTACAGTCACAAATCCCGACTTAGAATCCACCAGCACTAAGAGGAACGTCTCACCTCTTCTTCCTGTGCTCCTGATGGTCAACCCGTCCAATCGCTGCCCTCGGTGACCTGCGTTGTATCGACTACACACTTCGCGTTTGGACCTTCTTTACTGGGATCCAAAGCTCTTGCTCCTCCAGCTCCCCACGGGTAGATCGCACGCCTGCATGTTCTGAGGCCTCATGCCCGCTCCGCACGACCTCATCCCCGTACTCCTCTGGGACTCTCCAACCTTTGGGAGTACTGTCCCACCTCTCGATACCGACAAAGTCCATCTTTCACTATTGGACTTAACAGTCCACTTCTTCATTCCCACGCCAATAAGCTTCCTCTTGCTTATGCGCTCGTTGATGCTCAACTTCGAGTTCCAGCTGCAGCTTTAACTCTTCTTTTCACCAACTCCAACAGTCCTTCCAATATTGCTGTCACTTCTCCTACTGGGGTGCTGTCAGGGGCTCTTCCCTCCTGTCGGCTTGTTCCTTTGCGTCTTTGTTCAGGATAAACCCCCAGTAGGCTGTCTTTTCGGACCCTTCCCTTGATCCGTAGATGTAGAGTATCCCCTCTGGTTGTTCTGGTTTCTCATGTGTTTCTTGTAGTCGTTTCTTAGTGGGTAGTGCAGGCCCAATTTCAATCTCTGGGTCTAGCAAGATGTCTTCCCCTCTTCCCCACCGTACATTTGTTGCTGTCGTACTTTCAACAGTCTTAGGTGTCAGTCTCACAGCTGCTTGGATCGCTTTTCTCAATTCTGCCAGGTTCTGTTGATTAGCTTCTGTCCAAACCCATAGTCTCTTTTCTCCTTTCTCTTCATCTTCATTTTCCTTCAGACACTTATACAATGGTCTAGCGTACTTTTGGTAGTTGGGGACATGGTCTCTGACATAGTTACATAATCCTAATATTTTCTGTAGTTCCTTTTCTGATTGAGGGGGTCGAATGTTCATCAGTTTTACCTTGTATCCCACTGAGAGTCCCAAGTCTGACATGACCTGGAAACCCAGATAATTCACCTGGAACTGTCCGAATTGGCATTTCTGGAGGTTTAGTTTCAGACCTGCCTTAGTGAGGTTTTCGACCACAGTTTGCAGCTTTGCTAGGTGTTCTTCTTCGGTGTCATCAGCAATGAAAACCTCGTCTATGTAGACTGTTGCCCCCACGTCCCCCAGTACCTCCATTACGGCCGACTGGAAAACATTTGGAGAGTTCTTGTATCCCTGGGGCAACCTCTGCCAGACGTAGCTCTTGCCTTTATGAGTAAATGCTGTCTCTTCTACTTTTCCGTTGGCAAACTGAACCTTTAGGTGTCCTGCTGTTTCTAGGTCTTTGCGGGTCATAGACACCTCTGCTCCAGTGTCCACTAGATAGGGCACTCCATCCACTTTAGCGTAGATTTCATCCCCCTTCCAGTAGGCATTCTCTAGAATGACCCGCGACCTGGACTCCGTTATTTCGTTGGCCTCCCGGTCCCGGCCTTACGGGACTCACGGAGGGCCATTTTCTGTTCTGGGCTCAATTTCTTATAATCCTCATATGACATGAACGGGCCTTTCCTCGGCTGGCTTGAGGGTGTTGGTTGGATGACTGGTTTTCCCTGCGGTTCTGGTGTTCCTTTTTGGAATGGTCTACTCTGGAAGCTAGCTGATGGTCTCACACTTGCCTTGTTAGGTGGTTTTGCAGGCTGGCCAGACCCTTTCTTCCGTCTTTCCTCGTAGTACTGCTGCTCCAGGTCAAATCCTTGCACTGCTGTGTCCATCTGGGCGACCGTGGTGCTTCTCACAGGCAGCTTCACGAAGACCAACTCGCCTCTCCGTCCTTTAGTCACCTTACGTAGCACCTTCACATATCTCGCCGGGGAAACGGTTTGTTTAAGTGTGTGCCAAAGGGGCTCCAACCGGCTTCCCTTGTCGAGTTGTCCTCTGGCTCTCCTGATTTGGGATTTTTCATCATCCATGTCTTCTAACACCAACCTCTCATAGTGGTTCTGTGCAGACTCCGATCCAGTCATCGGTTCCGTAGTCACACTGGTAATCCACAGCTTCTTGGCTCCCTCGTATTTAGTAGCGGACACTACTGTAGGCCAGACATCCTTCAGATATCCTTCGAAGGGTCTTTTGACATCAACCATCTCCGCCTCTTTCTTCTTCCCCCAACGTTGTTCTCCTCGGAGCGGCTTATTTCCAGCTGAAGGCGGCCTCGGGTCGGTGAAGACGCTCTCGTGGTCGCTCTCTTCTTTCTCCACCGCTGGATGATCTTCCTTCCGCTGCTCCTCTCGTTCATCCGAGTCGCTGACGTCCTCAGATTGCGGCTGTCGAAGAGGTTCTCTCTGGCGGGAGTTCAGTGGCTGGATCTTGACTGGTCTCATCAGTCCGTCGTCCTTGTCAGCTTGCCGTTCGTTCTTCATTCTGTATACGTTGAGTTCTTCCAGTCCACTATGTCTTATTTCAAACGTGAACTCTTTGATGTACTTTGCTGCTTGGGGCTCTGCTCCATCCGATGAGGCCCTCAGCTCTAACTTGATAAGCTCCACCATTGTCTCTTTACCCGCCTGAAAAGTACTTGGAGGCGGGTTTGGTTGGATTGCCAGTGGGTATTTCTTAGCCTCTGGCGGGGAGTGCTCGACACGGCGTTGTTCCTCTTTTTCAGCCACCATCTGCACCCCTTGTTCCATCTGGTGTCGGTGCAGACGAGGGTTGACCACCACCACCAATTCCTTGAACCCAAAACGATGACTGTTGGTCTTGGCTATGGTCACCACCCCATTCTCCGCAACTGACTGGGCGGTGTCCCCTGGCAGATGTGGTGGCCTTAGTCCCTGCACGCTCACCACAACTCGTCTCATTCCTTCATTATTGCCAGCCACTAATCCCCGCTCGAGTCCGCGCCAAATCTTCTTCCGGTAGTCCTCAAGATTATCCCCTTTCTTGTACGCGTCGATCGGGACTAGTATCACTGCACCATAGGGAAGATTATATCCATTTACAACGAATACATTCCCCTTAGTCACAGTGGTTCTGGCAGCTTCCAGCTGCAGTGAGTTTTGATGGTAACTTTCTCCAGCTTTTTGTCTGAGTTCCTCTCGGAACTTCCGGTTGTGAATCTTATACTTGTAGTCGGTGAACACGATCAGCCCATCACCCTCGACATCCCATGGGCTCCCGATGATCTGAAGCACCTTGAGACCGGTCTGCATCCTGACACAGATGGCCTCCGGCGGCAGTGGGGCCAGACTCTGTGACATCCTCCAGATGTCCGTCTTCTGGGTCTTTTTCCTTGGTCTGTAGGCTCCCCATTGTTCCTCGTCCGTGTTGTCCCCCGCGTCGTCGGAGCTGCTCTCCTCCTGATGTTGTGGTGGCGCCGATGGTTTCCTCTCCATGCTGTGAAGCGTCGGGCGAAACTCGGACCGCTGGGCTCGACGCGACGACCAGTCGATCGCAGCCGTCTCCATCCCCTCCTCCTCAACCTTCCGCTGGGATGCTCCTTCCGCTTCTTCCAGGCGTGCTGATCGAGGACGTCCTTGGGTTGGTGATGGAGCCGGTCTAGATGGTCCTTCTTCCTCGTCGGCGGTCAGGTCGATGATCAGGTCGATTAAGTCCATGTCCGCTGATCCCAGCTCTCCGACGGGGGTCCCTGTCCTAGTCGGGAAACGGGATGGAGCCTCAGCGACGTCGGAATCCTCCTTTCTCGCAGCCGGGGCTGATGCTGGTTCTCGCTGTTTCTTCTCCTTCTTGTAGACGTACAGCCGTTCCAATTCCTCACCGCATGCGGTGTAGCGAACTCCTCTGGCATCTGGGTTCACCAGTATCCCATAAATCCCAGCAGCCCGTGTCGCTGTCTTGACCACGCTGTCGTACTTCTCAGAAGGGCTGTAGATCGTTCTTATGTCGTTGTCCTTTTTCTCCTCAAGAAGGTCAGCAATCCATCTCAGCCAGGCTTTGACCTCACCCTTTTTGCTGACCTTGACCGGACACGAAACTACACTCAACCGAGTGCCATGGTCCCGTTTGGAACAGCTGTAGATGCCTTGGGTGCCCACCAGGAGTTTCATCAACCCCAGTAGATTGTCCTCCTGCTTGCGTGATGATCATAAAACATACGCTGGTTTACTTTGGTCCATGTATCGAATCCATCACCAAGCAGCAGCAGCTTCACTGAAGTTCTCTGCAGTTGGGATTCAGAGAGCCTAAATTGCTCCCCTCCTCTACTCCATTCGCCTCCCTCGTGGCCAGAGCCACGTCCTTGTCGATTTCCTGGCATCGGTTTAACTCTCGAGCATCCATCTTCTTCTTCAGTATCCATTCTTGTTCTTTGTCTTCGAGTTGCCTATCCTCCAAAGCCTCTCTGAGCGCTATTGAGCAGGGATGGATCTAGGCTGGGTTGGCTACTGGCTTCACTGTCTGGATCTAGTCATCTATCCTCAGTAGAAGCTTTCCCTCACCTGTACGCCATACAGTTACTGCAAGGGTTGTGACTGACGGCCGATGCCAGTCACCGCTAACTCTTCTCCCTAAGAGCTAGCCACTAAGCGAGCTATTCAGAATCACACATCTGTTTTCACTGACTTAGTACCTGGGGCTCTCCTACTCCGTTGGACTTGAGCCCACCCAGGGACGCCATGTTTGTTACTACGCAATAGCCAGCCTCGCCCTCTCCTCTCAACTCCTCGGGGCTGACTACTGACCAGTTCTCTGTCTAACAGGTCCGGAAAATCTCTTAAGACCAGGGTCTTACCCTGAACAAGATCTTTGAGATAATCTGTTTAAACTGGTGGCGAAGAAATTGTCCAGCTCTCACTGCCTTCGTCCAGAAGTTATGGCCTTCTTCAGTTAGGAAACGGTCAGCCGAGTAGCCCTCACAACTGCATAGTTTCAATAACCACTTCTGTTAACGGCAGTATTCTTTCTAAAATGTAACGAGTACTTGTTAACGGCTGGATAATCTTTAGTGACTAGGATTAATCAAGTCCCAAGGCCATGATTTTAAACTCACCAAAGGAAAGTCTGAAGCCACCACATTACTAGAATCACGTATACTGGTTTTACTATAAATAGAAGAACTTTGATTCAAATGACTCAATTAATTTCAAGGTCCACTTCCTGATTAGAATTTTATATTATATGCTTTATTAAGCAAGCTTTAGCAGGGTAAATGACAGGCATACAGAATTCACTTGAGATTAACATACAAAGAAAATCAATAAAATTTAGATCAATTTAACTATTTCCTAATAACCTCCCTACACTGTCATCTTTCTATCAAATAAGGCTTTAGGGTGCGGCAAACTCATACTCCTACCCAGATGGAATTGGATCTCGGCAACAGAAGTCCTTGGTTAGAATCCTTCCACTTGTGACCGTGAAAAATTAATCCTTTTTGGAAATGAAACAAAATGAACTGTCTGTTATATCCAACTGAACAGCTCTTGATCGGAATCTTTATCTTTAAAAAAGTAAATCCTTCCTCGGAATGGAAATAAGGTGAACTGTCTGTTATCCAACTGAACAGCTCTTGATCGGAATCTTTATCTTTAAAAAAGTAAATCCTTCCTCGGAATGGAAATAAGGTGAACTGTCTGTTATATCCAACTGAACAGCTCTTGATCGATCCTGTGACTTTTGTTCAATTCCCCAAGTCTGTGCGATGTATTTTGAGATCGTTGGGTCGAGTGCAGAGTAGGGAAATCCAATGAGGAACCAAGTCAGTGGGTCGGTGGATCTTCGCCTTTGTTAATCCAGAGTGAGGTGAGTCTCGCTTTCCTTGGTTCCATCGGCGTAATCCTCTGCTGGTCTTTTGCGCTCTTGTGTTGAGCCTCAGCTCGGAGCGAAGAACCTCGTGTTTCTTCAGACTCGTGGCTTTATACCTTTCTTTTCTCTCTCTCCATGGAGTGTACCAAGACAAGGAACCTCTCAAGACGCAAGGTCCCATCCAGGCCCCAACTCTCCACGTGTCTCTTTTTCCACGTGGGCGGTTGAACTAATGCACTTGTGACACCTGCAACCCGAGATCTGCTCCATTCACACCTCACGCCCTTCCTCTGATCTTTATCAGGCAGCTGCATCCTTCCACCATTTCAAGTTCAGAGTACAAATCACATTTATAACTTATTCTACCTCTCCAATTCATCATCTACCAATTCATTATAATATCCATAATTCATCAGTTGTAACTTAACGTGAGCTTACTACCAGTCTTCTAAAAAGAAACTAAGAATAATCCATGATTCTAATTACTTGACATCCAAGTTACAGTTTTAATATAAGAGTAAATGTTTACTACAAGCAACTAACATTTCACCTTTCAACCTTTAAGTTTACTGTTGAGTATGTATTTCTACTTAAGGGATTCATTTTAAAGATAACTTTGTTTATTGTTAACTAAAATCTCCAGCATCTTCTTGACTTAGACTTTTCCTTGACAAATGACATTTCGTTTCTATTTAAAAACTGGAGAATCAGCGGCAGCAAGCACCTTCGCTGACTTCCTGTTGCTGCTCCCTGTTGCAACTGACAGGATGTCAGCAGCTCCGTGCACACACAACTCAGCCGTTCTCCTCCTCTACATTTATCAATCATTCATAATGTTATGATAACTAGAATTTATCATAAAATTTATAATTAAACTCATGCTAAGTAATAGTCTGAACAATTTTTATAAATCTGCCGTTTCTTAATGAATATTTAGAACTCGCTGAGAATCCGCACACGCTCTGACTTCTAACCACTTCCTGTCGCTGCAAAGGGTTATTTCTCCTCCTGTGTAAAACCTCAATTCATTACATTTTAACAACCATAGATTATTTGATTTTAGTTCATCATTATAACTTTTCCTTTCTCTTTATCAATAGAGGGACTACATATCAAGTAAATAAGGGAATACACATTTGATAAACAGCATTAATCAACCTACAAAGCTGCAACAATCTCTTCAGGCCTTTTTATGCTCGGTTTTTCTGCACGAGCCTGGACAGATCTCATACACACATATCAGATTTCTTGACATATCAAATAAGGCTTTAGGGTGCGGCAAACTCATACTCCTACCCAGATGGAATTGGATCTCGGCAACAGAAGACCTTGGTCAGAATCCTTCTCCGTGGAAAATGAATCCTCTTTTGGAAATGAAACAAAATGAACTGTCTGTTATATCCAACTGAACAGCTCTTGATCGGAATCTTTATCTTTAAAAAAGTAAATCCTTCCTCGGAATTGAATTAAGGTGAACTGTCTGTTATATCCAACCGAACAGCTCTTGATCGATCCTGTGACTTTTGTTCAATTCCCCAAGTCTGTGCGATGTATTTTGAGATCGTTGGGTCGAGTGCAGAGTAGGGTAATCCAATGAGGAACCAAGGCAGTGGGTCGGTGGATCTTCGTCCTGTTAATCCGGCGTGAGGTGCTCCGTAGTACTCCTTAAGAGGTAATTTACTTGGTTCCAGGATGTGGTCTTCTGCCGGTGCTGCACTTGTCGAGTCTCAGCCGGAGGACGAAGAGCCTCGTGTTCCTTCAGTCTCGTGGCTTTATACCTTTCTTTTCTCTCTCTCCAAGACAAAGAACATCTGCGCACGCAACCCATGGTCCCATCCAGGCCCCAACTCTCCACGTGTCTCTTTTTCCACGTGGGCGGTTGAACTAATGCACTTGTGACACCTGCAACCCGAGATCTGCTCCATTCACACCTCACGCCCTTCCTCTGATCTTTATCAGGCAGCTGCATCCTTCCACCATTTCAAGTTCAGAGTACAAATCACATTTATAACTTATTCTACCTCTCCAATTCATCATCTACCAATTCATTATAATATCCATAATTCATCAGTTGTAACTTAACGTGAGCTTACTACAAGTTTTCTGAAAAGAAACTAGGAATAATCCATAATTCTAATTACTTGACATCAAAGTTACAGTTTTAATATAAGAGTAAATGTTTACTACAAGCAACTAACATTTCACCTTTCAACCTTTAAGTTTACTGTTGAGTATAAATTTCTACTTAAGGGATTCATTTTAAAGATAACTTTGTTTATTGTTAACTAAAATCTCCAGCCTCTTCTTGACTTAGACTTTTTCTTGACAAATGACATTTCGTTTCTATTTAAAAACTGGAGAATCAGCGGCAGCAAGCACCTTCGCTGACTTCCTGTTGCTGCTCCCTGTTGCAACTGACAGGATGTCAGCAGCTCCGTGCACACACAACTCAGCCATTCTCCTCCTCTACATTTCTCAATCATTCATAATGTTATGATAACTAGAATTTATCATAAAATTTATAATTAAACTCTCATGCTAAGTAATAGTCTGAACTATTTTTATAAATCTGCCGTGTCTGACATCTGTTTCTTAAGGAATATTTAGAACTCTCTGAGAATCCGCACACGCTCTGACTTCTAACCACTTCCTGTCGCTGCAAAGGGTTATTTCTCCTCCTGTGTAAAACCTCAATTCATTACATTTTAACAACCATAGATTATTTGATTTTAGTTCATCATTATAACTTTTCCTTTCTCTTTATCAATAGAGGGACTACATATCAAGTAAATAAGGAATACACATTTGATAAACAGCATTAATCAACCTACAAAGCTGCAACAATCTCTTCAGGCCTTTTTATGCTCGGTTTTTCTGCAATGAGCCTGGACAGATCTCATACACACATATCAGATTTCTTGACAGATTTTACTGCTTTCGTTTTAAGAGCTCCATTTGAATAAGCAGTCTAACTTCTCCCAGCTTTCATTCAACATCTTCCTGCTCCACTGTGTTTTTGTGTTAACTCAGAAAAAGTTAAGTGCATATATGATTGATTGAAAGGATTTTATCTCTGCAGCTCAAGCAGAGCAGGGTGGAGTTGTGATGAGGCCATATGACCTCTTAGTATAAGGTTACAAGGTTCAAAACATTCATAGTCCCAAAAGGACGCCGTGGAAAAAAGAACAGCTATGACCAAAAACCTCCAGAACAAATCTCTTTTTATTATTATTCATTGCTATGGATTACAAGATCCAAATGTAACAAGACTTACGACATTAAGTTTTTGAGAAGAAAAGTAATAACATTAGGATCAAACTTCCTTGACAACTGGCCCCTGACAACCTGACTCATTAATTACCTCAGAAGCTGATTCAGTTATTCCAATAGTCACACTCCGGCGTTAAACTGCTCATTTTTTGCTGTTAAAACACGAAAGTTCTACTCGTGCATCTAATGCTGCTTTTCGGATTTGTCTCTGTCTCCCATCTCCTCAGATCACACCATATTCATTCAAATTGTAACTGAAAACAATATATAGATTTTTTCCTTGTATTATTTCTCTTTTTCTTTTCATTAACTTATGTACTTTATTGTTTTTGTACAGCACTTTAGTTCAGTTTTACACCTGTTTTTAAAGTGCTATATAAATAAATTTGACATTGACATTGAAAAGTGCTCCAAATGTTTTGCCTTTGGTTTTAGTTTACTTAAAGTAACATTTACATGAAAAACATAATTACCTGTGGTCGAGGATGTCCAGTGACAAGACACTGGAGTTCCAGAGTTTCTCCCTCTCGTATGATATAAACCCTCTCACTAAATTGCTCTTCCTCCACATTACAGGCCTGACCTGCATGGACAATCCGCACTGTAGGGGAAGCTGTGGACAGCAAAAAAAATAGAGTAGCAGGTTAAACATGAACATGTTATTTAAAAAATCTGTTACATGTTTTATTACGATCTGTACAATTTCAGCATGTGGTTGTTCTGCTTCAACAGATTGTTTCAATCTGACTTCTATAGTCATGAGTCTTTGAAGACAATTAGACAATGACAAGTAGGGGTGGAATGGTACATGTATTCATGCCAAAATATTCAGTACCACCCATTGGTTCAGTACACAAACATACCAAACAAAATTCAGCTGGGTTGTTTTATACCTGATCACATGCAAAAAATTTATGTGATTCACTGAGTGCAATGTAATGTTTTGTAGGGAATTCCAAAACAGAGAGGACTCCCAGGTCTCCCAGAGAACTGGGAGTCCCTAAAACATGTAATCTGAACATGTTTTATTCTCAATATGGGCACAGTTTTGTTTTTTTTAAATACATTTCTAAATAACAACAATAACATTTTCTAGTGGTCCATCCAGGTATTGACTATGCCTTCCTATAATCCTTTATTACTTTATAATATATTCAACCAAATGTGGAATAGGTCTGTAGTGACTATTTGTCCAAAACTCAAATTCAAAAATCAAAAAACTTAACACTTAAATGTAATCAAAACAAAAGGTGAATTTAAGTCAAATAGTCACCTGATGCATCATGGATTCCAAAAAGATCCAAAAAGTCAAAATGCAGTTATTTGTTTTAGTCCGTATTCAGGCAAAAAGTCACAGGCTTCAAAGGATTCTGCTGCTTCTCCTGCTCTGATTCCTGCACCTGTTCTCTGACTGATTAACTGACAGACTGATGACTGAGTGGATGGACTGGATGACTGGTAAAAAACCTTCTGACAACCCAAGTGCATAAAGAGCTACCTAAAACCTACCTATTGATACCATGAAACACCCACATCCCCAAATGAAATTAATTAACTAATTAAGTGAATTACTAACCAAAGAACATATTTTAAATAACAAATTAAACAAAGATTCTAATAATAAATCCACTAAAAAATATGCAAAAAAATAAAAAATTAAAATAAACTAAATAACTTAAATTGTAAGGTCTAACTGAAAATAGAGAAATAGCTCCTACAAGGTCTATTGCAATAAGCAATAAGTCAATTATTCTCAATAAATACTAAAATAAGCTCAAAAATAAAATTAGGTTGATAATAATTGCTTGTTTATTATTGTCTCTCTCGCTTTCTTCTGAAAAGGCTCACTACAAAAAGATTCACTCTGGTGCATTCACTCAATGCACCAGAGTGAATCTACTCATTTACTTAGTAACAAGCTTGACACACAGGGAGCGAACAAAAGCGGTGAAAAAAGTCAATTTTCTGCCATTCGGGGTGAACTCAACATATGAGAAGTGATGATGACAATTTTTAAATTTGTTGTGTCGCATTTCTAGTCTGCATTGCAATAAAATATTCTTTTGATAAAACCCATTTTATAGATGTTTTGTTGAAGGAGAAAAACACCTCCCAGAAACCTTTGTTTTCAGCTTCTGTTCTTTCCAGTAATTAAGCGAAAGTTTCTATTTTGTCATAACATCATGGAGACACAGCAAGCTCAAACCGTGGCAGGGACAACTATTGTGGCACTTCTTGTATCAGTTGCCACAGCTGCCCTGCCATGGCTTCTGTGGAAGATTGAATATTCAATAAATCAGTTTATTCCGAAGAAAATAATGTTTTTAAACATACACCTGCCACAGATTGTCACAGTGTTCATGGCATTTGTCTCCAAAGTCGCGGCACTTTAGTGGCAGATGCCATTGAAGCCATGGCGGCTGTATGTGTGTACGTTTATGTATGCTTGTTATCTTTCTCAAATTGTTTACCTGGAGGGCAAGTGACTGCCGCCTCACCATGCAAGCTCCATATGAAATAAATGGGTGGGAGCAGCCCTATCCCCTGGTGTGTTGAACCCTTAACAAGTGAACTCTTTTATCAGGGTCATGGAACTCCTTCTACAGGTGAAAATATCACAGATTTCAAAAGGAAATAAAAACGGGAGACCACTGCTATTTTAGGGACCAGCGTCCCCCTCATTTCCTCCCCTGAGAGCAATGGTCCAGTTTCATATATGCTGTTAGTCTGTCATGTGTTCTCTCACTATTGGTTGCAGCGAGGTCCTTCTCTGCTGCTAGGTAAGAATAAAAACTTGTCCAGGCCTCCTAATATGGAGCTAAAACAGTCTCAAAATTCATAAACGCACAGATCAAGATTCACACTTGTATTTTTGATTTTTTGTATTTACAAGCTTTTTCTGGCCTGTGAGTTTCGCTGCATTTATGTGTGAATTTGAGACTCCCCTGACATCTCAATACACAAATGTCTTTTTTAAATAAATGGTTTATCTGATTGGATAATAAGCAACCAATCAGATAGATTTCTTGCTACAGCCAATCATCTGTACAGATCCCCACATTGGGGTAACCTATGTTTCAGCCAATCACATCAACCCATTCTAACGATGCTGTAGCCATGACGACGCGCCGACAGTTTAGAGCTCAGCCTGGCTTCTGGCAGCGACACAGGAGCAGTAAGTGAGATATCTATATTAATATATTTAGCTATTTACCCCATGCAATGATTATTAATGTTGAGAAACATTAACCCTTAATTGTGCAACTTTCAACACAAGCTAGTGAGCTAAGTGAGAAAGTTGTACTACTGAGCTATGCTAGTTCTTCTGGATGCTAACAGAGTCGGGGTAGTGTCTTCTATTATAGTTAAATTTTTTCAAGATAAAAATAGCCTTTGTATATTATGGATTCTTATAAAGCCCTGGTCCTTAAGTGAAAAATGGGCCATCACCGAGATCTCTGGTGCAGTCTGTATTACCGCGCATCTGAAGAAACCTCTGACTGAAGATACTCTGTTTTCAGTACCTGACTTTAGCTAACGTCGTATCATTAGAAACTGTATTCCGGGCTACGTTGGTGACACCGCTTAGCTTTCACTTGTATGCTATGTTTAGTCATGCTGTATGAATTTGGTGCTTCCAACGCATCAACATTAATGTGCAGCGTGTTAGCTCAGGATTGCCAGTGAACAGTGAGCGGGGGACTGTATCAGAAAGTAGGTTCTGGACCTGAGCTCAGGGAAGAGAGTTTCTCTCTTTCCCCATCATAATGATGAACTGGGTCCAGTTCCATCACAAGATGGAGGGTGTATTCATAAGGGAAACTATGGTTTTCTACCCTTTCCCCAGGTGCTCCCATATTTTACCATATGTATTCCCTCCTCCCAGTGTTGTAGTCAAGACTATCTAACCTGAGACCAAGTCAAGACCAACACCCTGCGCTACATGACACAATTAAATGTGAAATATGATCAAAATTGCTAATCAAATTGATCTGAAAGATTCACATTCCCATAAAAAACCTAGACATTAAATACTTAAAGCTGAAAGAAATTTAACCATTATTAAAAGCAGAGCAAACTCTTTGTTCTGCTTATCTAAAAAGATAAGGCCCTGGGCATTTGCCCATATTGTAAGATGATTTATTTTTCCTTTTGAATTAATGTGGTTACATACAAGATCAGTTACTTACTACAGTTGATCCAGAGCTAAGGAATTTTGCTGTGCCTTTAAGAGGAACTGTTTCTTTCTTCTTCGTTGGTTTTTTTTTAGGAGTGCCAGAGACGGGTTCTGTTCTGTTAAAATGGAGGTTGAATAAAAGTCTGGATAGCTACGCTATTCCCTCTCCGTGTTCTGCTCTTTCTCCACCCACGACCTCTTATTTTATGGTAACACAGATTTAACTCACATACTAGTGTTACACTGGTGGCAGCGGGTTTGTGGACGCTTGCAGCGATTGGAGTGGTGAGCACATGCTACGCATGCTAACCATAGATAGCTCATGATGCACGTGCTGGGCAGCGGATATATCGGCTGCTGAAGACCGACGTTTTTTTTTCTTTTTGCCCCCACCTCCATCCTCCGTCTCTCCTCCTCTCTTTCTATCGATGGTTACGGAGATGAATACCCAGTTATGGCAAGTAATTTTTGGGATCAATTACCTTTTTCGTTCTACAAGTTGTGATGCCAGGCCTCACTACAGCCACATTTTTATGGGGGACAGAAAAAGAGGATTTTTCAAAATGGTGCAGGTGTTTTGAAGTGACGGTTGCTGCTGATTTTGATACCACTGACAAACAGTTTGGTGAAATCTGTTTGTCATTTTTAGGGGGTTCTGCTTTTAGTTACTGGGTATTGCATGGGCTGTGGCCAGGGTAGAATGACATTCTATTTGTGTTAAAGTAGCTAATGTTTCACATATTTGTCAGGATCTGCAGCTTTGGCAGTTCTTCTGATTTCCTCCTAGGTGGTGTTCTTGAGCTCATGGGCGTTGGTACCCGCCCTTCCCACAGGTGCATTTTGATGCACCTGCGGATCATCAGCGGGAGCATAAGAGGAGCGGATTCCCGGCAGCTCACTGCCAGAGAGTTGTCACCTTTTGGTACATCTGGTTCTGAGAGCTAAAGTAGCGTTCTAGTCAGTTTCACATATTTTCCTGTCCTGTCCTTTCTTGTGGTTCCTAAGCACCTGACGTCCTGAGGCTCCACACGTAGTGCGAGGTCTCCTGCCCGAACCGAGAATTTGGAGAATCCCTCTCTATTTCGTTCCGCTGTGTTCCCTGAGCGAGTTACTCCAGCAACCCGATCAACCTCCCGGACCAGACACTCCTGTATCATCCATCAGTTAATCTTTTGCAAATAAATCCTTAAACGGTTCTCCTGAGAGTTTCTTTGCATGAGGGTTCGGAGAGTTCAAAACAACATGACAGAACACTCTGGCCACTCGACCCCAGCAGACGCTCTCAGGCAGACCATAGCGGAACAACATTCTCTAATATTCATGAGGTGGTTCTCCGTGCTCTGAGTGAAAGGCAGATAGAAACAAACCAGCGTTTGGATCATCTAGCCAGATTGCTCCAAGACCTTTAGCCTGCACAGTCACCCCAAACTACGGAGGAAGCTGAGGCTTCTGCACCCGTCATACAGCAGATAAGTCCAACTCATGGCGTCAGAGCCCCCACTCCTGAAAAACTTTCTGGTGAGGAATGAGGCTGTGGAGGATTTCTACTCCAGTGCTTTCTGTCTTTCAACCGATCCCCTCAAGCCTACCCCCATGATGAGGCTAAGATCTCTTTTGTTCTCGGACTGCTCACAGGCAAAGCATTAAGGTGGGCGGAGGCATGATTTAGTGAACCAACAGAGTTTGGGTGTTCCTTTTCCAAATTTATTGAGGAGTTTAAATTAGTATTTGGCCACACCGCATACCAGACAAGCATATCTGGCAACCTGTGGACATTAAAGCAGGGACAAAGAACGGTCGCTGAATTTTCCATTGAGTTCCGCACTCTTGCAGCCGCTTCTGATTGGAACAGCGGTGCACTTAAGAGCACATTTTTCCATGCATTGAATGATTCAATAAAGGACAAGTTAGCACTGTTAGATGAGCCTCGTTCCTTGAATGAGCCCTTGCTACCCGTCTTGATAGCGAGGGTGATAAAGGGGGGGGGGGTGATGTCAGTCTCAGCAGAGGGAATTCACGATTATGGACAGTTCTTTCTGTAACATTAATACTCGGACACCTGACCGTCCCAGAATAATCCCTCTTGCGGATACTACAGACTCAGATCTGACACCTTTGCAGAAAAAAACAATTGACAAATACTTTGATTTCTTTTGCAGATGGTTTTAGTCAACACCCACATGACTTTTCCAGAACTGAGACAGTTTATAGCAATTTTGTGTGTCACTATGACACCCCAATCTCACAAAGAGCCTACTGCACCTCTCCAGCCATGAAGGCAGAAATTCGCTACCAAGTTGAAACCCTTAAATCACGTGATTTGATAGAGGACAGTTCGAGCCCCTGGGCCAGCCCAGTAGTTATGGTGAAAAAGAAAGATGGTTCTTACAGGTTTTGTGTAGATTTTCAAAAACTGAACTCTGTCACCATTACTGATGCTCATCCTTAACCGAGAGTTGATGACAGTCTAGACACGCTTTCTGGTTCTCAGTACCATGGACATGTCTAGTGGGTACTGGCAAGTACAAA
The DNA here is from genome assembly GCF_019740435.1 of Gambusia affinis. NCBI lineage: Eukaryota > Metazoa > Chordata > Actinopteri > Cyprinodontiformes > Poeciliidae > Gambusia > Gambusia affinis. The sequence goes on from NC_057883.1 coordinate 212,038, forward strand.
TGGATGCAGCAGACAGACAAAAGACTGCATTTACGACAGGTGATGGCTTGTACCAATTTCAGGTCATGCCAATGGGGCTTAAGAACTCACCTCCAACCTTCCAAAGGCTCTTGGAGCTTGTTCTGAGAGGACTTCTCTGGACAATCTGTGTCATTTATTTGGATGATATCATTTGCATGGGGCAAACCTTTGAAGAGCACCTAGGCAATCTCACATTCTCACTTGTTTTCGACAAGCAGGTTTAAAATTAAACCCTAAGAAATGTGACTTTTGCAAACCTGCTGTAAAGTACATGGGGCATATTGTGTCTCGGGATGGACTGGCGTTGGACCCAGTAAACACTGAACGCATCAGAAACTGGCCTGTTCCACATTCAGGTATGTATGTGCGTTTTTGGGACTGTGTTCATATTACAGACGATTTGTACATAAATATGCTTTTATTGCTCAGCCTCTGCATAGGCTTACCCAAAAACAAGTGGTGTTTGAATGGACAGATGACTGTTGCTGACCGCCAATAATGGCATTTCCCAACTTAGATTAAACCTTCATTTTGAGTACAGGCGCATCTAATTTTGCAGTTGGTGCCGTACTCTCTCAGACCCAACAGGGACAAGAAAGGGTTGTATCTTTTCCATGTCATGTACTTTCAAAAACAGAGACAAAGTGGTCTACATATCACAAAGAACTGTATGCTATTGTGTGGTCAATAAGACACTTTAAACATTACCTCAGTTGCAATCCCTTTACAAACATCACTGATCATCGTCCTTTGCTCAGTTTAAGGAAGATGGATGTCATGCTTGCCCCTACCAGACACAGGGGTCATTGGGCTTTGGAGTTGGACCCATATAAATGGACAATCACCCACAGAGATGGCAAGAAACACACAAATGCTGATGCCATGTCACGGATACCACTGGGGCAGGAGTCAACTGAGGTGACACTATCAGCACTGCCTGATGGTCACTCTTCTCATATTGATACAGAAAAATCTGTCACTGGCTGAGTTGCCAGGCTCCAGCCCTGAACATTCAGAGATGCCACATTACAACAGACATTATCCAATCATAACATGGACATTGTATCTGCACAACTCTCTGATCCTGTTTTCTTTGAAGTGTATACCTGGGTAAAAAACAAGAAACGTCCCTACCTCAGACAAGTAAAAGGTAGAGTTCAGAGAAAACTTTGGTGGCAGTTTCCCAAGTTATCACTATGTAACGACTTGCTTTGTTGCAAAGGTCAAAGTGCACCAGAGTTTATCAAGTTTTAATTCCATCTGCACTTGTTACAGAAACAATGCATTTTCTTCATGGTAATCCTTGTTCTGGACATTACAGTGCTGAGTGTACCTTTAAGAATGCATTGACAGTGTGTTATTGGCCATGAATGAGGTCTGACATTGTAAACGTCTGTAATATTTGTAAGACATGTGTAGCTTTTAGAAAAGCTTTGCCAAAGCACAGAGCACCTTTGCAATCTATTCAGATTGAAAGACCATTTCAGTTAGTCTGTACTGACATTGCTGAACTTCCGGTTACCTCTCTTGGTAATAGATATGTGCTTGTGGTACAGTATTTACCTAGTATGTAAATGCCTATGCCATGTCTGACCAAAAAGCTACCACAGTGGCACAGTTGCTCTGTGAACGGTATATTCCTGAACATGGTGTTCCTGAGGAACTGTTGTCAGATCAGGGACGACAATATCAGGTTGAAATTATTCACACCATTTGTCAGAGACTATAGATGACAAAGGAAAGAACCTCCCCATATCACCCAAGGTGAAATGGTATGGTTGAACGGTTTAATCAGGCTCTGAAAGAGCAGTTGGCTCGACTCATTCAGGACTATGGAGGCGAATGGGACCACTACCTCCCTGTTGTGGCACTTTCTTTCAACTCTACTCCTCACTCAAGCACAGGGTACTCACCGTATTTCCTTGCTCATGGTAGAGAACATGCCCTATGACAGACTGGCAACCTGTCCAGGGTGATCCCGCATCTCGCCCGGGACGCAGCTGGAGATAGGCACCAGCAACCCTCCCGACCCCATTAGGGAAGAAGGGTGTTCAGAAAATGGATGGATGGATGGTAGAGAACCCAGACTACATGCTAATGTCTGTGTTTCATCGCCAAAGGATTCTGATTGCCCACAAAACTCTGGTTAGACTGTTCTTCTCCATCGCGAAGAACAAAGTCAAAAATGAGCGTACTATTGCAACAAAGACACAAGGTTTAGGCCTTATGCTTGTGGTGATCTGGTATGGATAGACGACCCCACCACACAAAGACAAAAGCTTTGTCGGGTTCATTGACCCCACCAAACAGCTACACCTCAGGCATCAGAAACTGCTAGGTCGTTGCCGTCTTCGCCAAGAATTCCGACTGGACTTGTCTCCCATCGGCCTGCACAACCACCCCCCAGCTTGCCACTCACTGGGGGTGCAGTTATTACCAGGTGTGAGCGTGCCATTCGGAAGCCACAACAACTACTGTTATGAAAAAAAATAATTTGTCTAGAGTTATTTTTCATATTAGAGGTTGTAAAACTGGTTAATTTAAAAGCAAACAACAACAAAACATCATGTTGACAGTTGTTCTCTATGGGGCATTATTATGAGTTTGTGTCCTTTGTTTTGCAACCCTCAGGTGATAAGAGCTACTGATGAAACAGTCTGGACAGATTGTGTTTTGGTGAAATTATTTATTTTTTTATGTAACAACTTCATTTGAAATGAGGACATTTCATTTAAAGAGGTGGCAGCATGTAAGATGATTTATTTGTCCTTTTGAATTAATGTGGTTACATACATTACTATATTTACTATATACATTACTATATAACAGGAAATAATATTAGCTACCATAACTATGCAGATGATACACAGCTCTACATTATGATGTCACCAGGAGACTCAGAACCCATCCAATCACTGAACAGATGTTTAGAACAGATAAATGTGTGGATGTGCCAAAACTTCCTCCAGCTGAACAAAAACAAAACTGAAGTTATTATTTTTGGACCTAAAGAGGAACGATCTAGAGTTATAGATCTAGAGTTATAAATCTAGAGTTATAGATCTAGAGTCAATGCACAGCTTCAGTTATTACAACTAAAAACCACTAATCAGGCCAGAAACCTGGGAGTAGTGATGGACTCTGACCTGAACTTTCAGAGCCACGTAAAGACAGTCACAAAGACGGCCTTCTATCACCTGAAGAACATTTCCAGGATTAAAGGACTAATGTCTCAGCCAGATCTAGAGAAACTCATCCATGCGTTTATCTTCAGTCGTATTGATTATTGTCTTCACAGGCCTGTCCAACAAATCAATCAAACAGCTGCAGCTGATCCAGAATGCTGCTGCTCGTGTTCTGACTAAAACCAGGAAGATAGAGCACATAACACCAGTTTTAAAGTCTCTCCACTGGCTCCCTGTAGCTCAAAGAATAGACTTTAAAATACTGTTGTTAGTTTATAAATCACTGAATGGTTTAGCACCACAATACATTAAAGATCTGCTGCTGTTGTATCAACCTTCCAGAACTCTCAGGTTCTGGTTCTGCTCTGCATCCCCAGAACCAGAACCAAACGAGGAGAAGCAGCATTCAGCATCTATGCACCAAAAATCTGGAACAAACTTCCAGAAAACTGTAAAACAGTTGAAACACTGACTTCCTTTAAATCTCAACTAAAAACCCACTTGTTTAGAGTTGTATTCGAAACGTAATCAATTGCAAATTTATTAACGGAATCTGACTTGATGTTGTGTTTTGATTGTTTATTCTATGTTGCATTGTATTTTTGTGTTTGATTTGATGTAAAGCACTTTGAAATGCCTTGCTGCTGAAATGTGCTATACAAATAAAGTTTGATTGATTGATTGATTGATTACTACAGATGATCCATAACAAGGAATTTTGTTGTGCCTTTAAGAGGAACTGTTTCCTTCTTCTTTGTTGGTTTTTTTTTTAGTAGTGGCCAAGATGGGTTCTGTTCTGTTAAAATAGAGGTTTAATAAAAGTCTGGACAGCTACGCTAGTTCCTCTCAGTGTTCTGCTCTTTCTCCACCCACGACCTCTTATTCTATGATAACACAGATTTAACTCGCATACAATATCATTCATGTCAGAAATCACCACTGTTGCACCATTAAACATAGCAACTATGAACACTGACCAAAGACCAACAAGCAAGAAGTAACCAAGTACAAGGTGCTCACCATGACTGTTCTTACCCTCTCTCCCATTGCATGAAGCCAGGAAGCACAACGCTGTAATGTCTACCATCATGGCAGAGATTATAGCTGCCACTTTGAATGAAAACAATCAATGAGCAATGCGCATGCTCTGTGTGCTCTTTCATTTTTGTGTTTTATTTATTTATTTACATGCTGATTAAATAAATGTCAATGTATATAATTAGATAAAATAATGATAGCTACTAAAGTGTACACAGAGCATTACAAGAACAACAAACAGCTCTCAGTGAGGCTCCAGTCCTCTCTTCTTAGTAAACAGAAGTTCAGAAGAGTCGCATCGTTCGTGAATGTCACATTACTATGTTGTAGACTTTTGGACACAGTGTTGTCCCATATGGGCGACACGTTAGTCAACACCTCGCACAATAATTCAGGGTAGTGAGTGACTTTTTTTCATCACAAATACATATGTGTCTCTGTACGGCTATCTTTGCTAACATTACGTCAACGGAGCTAAACTTTCTTTGAGCTTCTTTTCTAAATGGCGAAGTCCCAACCGTGTGTGAAAGCGAAGCGCTGCTAAATCCATCGGATTTCTTATGATTTATGCAGCGCAATTCTATTACTGATGATTAGACAGACATCTTCTGCAGCTCAAAGAAGGCGGTTGCCACGGTAACAGGTGTGCTTAAACTACAAAGAGAGCGAGAGTAAAGTGGTTTTGATTTGATCACCTGTTCGGGTTATTTTACCTTTGCTGTGGTTCATTACAGCCACTGTAGTTTTTAAACGTTGGACTAATTAACTTGTTCATTTGTGAGTTTATGTCATTCACAACAAACATCAAATACAGCAAATATATTTCATAACATTTTTACAAACAAATGGCTTCTACTGCGATAATTATGTAAAATTAAATTAATTATATCCCAGCTTCAGAAGATTTGCCTTTACCTTTCCAGAGCTCTTTGGTTCCTCCTATCAGTCTGTAGCTTCTCATATTGAGGTCAAAGTTCAGATCTACCATAACTGACTGACACCTGCTGGCCTCAGGTTTTCAACCAGTTTGTGACTGAGAAACCAGTAACCTCCTCCCAGATGATGACATGAACTTGTTAGTTCCTCTGTCCATTGTAGTAGCTGACATATTGTGAAAATGATGCACTAATGGAGTCATGTTTACATAGAAACAACATGCGAGGCTTTGTTTGTGAGACTCGTGGTCACGTGGGTCGGTTGTGGGCAGAGCTTGGTAAGGTCCATTCTTCTGAATTACACAAAATTCAGCAAAAACTTTGTACTTTTTGACAGCTTATTACTTCTGCCTCCTTCAACTTAGGCTGCATTCACATAGCAACCTGAAGTGACCCAATTCTGATTTTTATGACGTAATGAGACCTGTATCCAATCTTTTCATGACAGTCTGACAGGTTGGATTCTTTTCGAATGCGACCCTGGCCATTTGATGCAAATCAGATACGTATCCATTCAAGTGTTTGTTTTTTTCTTCTTTCTTTCTTTTTATAATCTTCCAATTATGCTAAATTGGAACATTTAGCATAATTGCTAAATATTCCAATAGAACAATGTGTTCTTTTTAAAATTAAACACACAATGTACTCTTTGCAAATGGTTTTGAATTTCAATGTGATGGTAAAATAAATATTTGTCGGTCCAAGTGAGGTTAAATCTACAGCATACAGCCAATTTCATAAAAGTCGGCCTTCTATCACCTGAAGAACATTTCCAGGATTAAAGGACTAATGTCTGTTAAAGGAAGAAATAACTAAGTTAGCTTAATTTGGAAAAAGCTTGGCTCTCTCTTTCTTCCTATTTCCCAGGTCCTTCCAGCGAGCAGCGTGTGGCAATCAGGAACGACGATGCGTGATGACGTCACAGAATTACAGCGTTTAATTCCACACAAGAAGCGTATGAATTAACAAGAAAACTGCAGAGTTACAGAAAAAGTACATTCTTTACCTGAGACAAAAGAATTAAAAGACAAATGGACAATGACAGAGAAAGAAAAGGCAAAGACATGTCTTTGGAGAAGGCTGATGCCAAAACGGCATAATATGACAGCAATCTGAATTATTATTATCATGTTCGATCTCTTATAGTGAAGGCGTTTCTCTCCTTGTTAATGTATTCATTAAGGCGTAGCTTTGTATGACCAATCAGACGCTCCCTTGGACGGCAATAAAACTTAGAACTTCCCCTAATTTCACGCCAGGATCAAAAAGCCCCTTTTGTCTCCTGTAAGACAAAAGGGCAAGCAGCTGCTAGAGCCACCTGATCTAATAGACCCTTAGCATACGACTTCACATATACCTGTGAATTTTAGTGTCTCCTTCACAAAGTTAACCTCAGTAATTTAATTTAAGGAAAGATTATCTTCACAAACCTAGTTTTTTCTTGTCTGCAATCAGCATCTCCAAAGATTTGAATCCTTGCCTTATCACATAAATCCTGAACAATTTTCTAATACTAAACAACACATTTTCATTGAAACAATTTCCATTTGATTCAGATATTATCATAGACAGTACAATTTTCAAATACATTCAGCATTCACCATTCTAAACTTAGATAATGCACTTTAATTAAAACTTGCTATTAATACTTAGAAAAATGTTAATGATCTCAACATTCTATGTTGTATTTTAGTTTAAACCATGCCAGATGTGGTTAAAAGACCTTTGATGTTCTGTGAACCAAACCGGGTTCTGTTTCACAGGCAATGCTAATTTTATGGCCTCCTGACCTCTGATAACACAGCAGGAGGAACCTCACAGAGAGATCACAGATTTGACCTACTTCTAAATACTTACCGATAGAGTAGTTTTAGTTTCAAATCCCTTACCCCAAAATTAAGAAATTTGTGCAAAATCAGACTGTTCATTATAACCTTTACACCTGGGGTAAGATTAGCTGTATTAAGCACTAAAAATAATTATTTTTCTTTACATGTCTCAGCCAGATCTAAAGAAACTCATCCATACGTTTATCTTCAGTCACATTGATTCCTGCACCAGTGTCTTCTTAGGTTTCCATGACAAAAACAAAATCAAACAGCTGCACTTGATACAGAATGCTGCTGCTCACGTTCTCACTGAAAATAGGAAGATAGAGCAGTTCTAAAGTCCCTCGACTGGCTCCCTGTAGAATAGACTTTAAAATACTGTTGTTAGTTTACAAATCACTGAATGGTTTAGCACCACAATACATTAAAGATCTGCTGCTGTTGTATCAACCTTCCAGAACTCTCAGGTCTTCTGGTTCTGATCTGCTCTGCATCCCCAGAACCAGAACCAAACGAGGAGAAGCAGCATTCAGCATCTATGCACCACAAATCTGGAACGAGCTTCTAGAATATTACAAAACAGCTGAAACACTTAAATCTAGACTAAAACCCACCTGCTTGTAGTTGCTTTTAAAACATAATCAATTAAGAAATTAAAAATGGCACTTGACTAAATGTAATGTTTCAATTGATTCTATGTTGCACGACTTTGTGTTTTTATTATATAAAGCACTTTGAAATGCCTTGTTGCTGAAATGTGCCATACGAATAAATTTTGATTGATTTTATTGATCCCCTTAGGGACTAAAAAATGGATTTTGCATAAGCCCCCTTTAAAACTCAGCTTTTTGGATGCAGCAGTAAAATTTAAGATTATTTTATCACTTACACATTGTTCTGAAATAAATATGGAGGACATTGTACATCTCACCATATGGTCAGGAAATGGTGGTGAATGCTGCTGACCTAAATTACCTGTCCCTGGAACCCAGTAATTATCAAAATTTTTGTCTGCCAATTCAGAAATTGAGGTCCCATTATAAGAGAGACAGCCAGGATTTGGTTACTCTGAAAGAATAATACACAACTCATCAAAGCAGTGGGGTGAATCATGAAATGTATAATTTTCATTAACGTTTCTCACCTTAGTGTGTTCAGTGACACACATCCTCTTTCTTTAGCAAAACTACACAGAAAAAAAGCGCAGTTTTATGCTTTTTTATATATGTATTGTGAAGCAGAACAACTGGAATTCACTTTCTAAATATATAACTAGAGCTTAGACGCTGCACCCTAATCCCTTTCCCAAGCTTCCTTTTGTTCTTTTTTCTTCAACTGGTCTCCATTGGAAAACTCAGTGGAACAGACAGAAACACAGAGCTCTGTGAAAAGACTTGTTTGTTTCAAAGTGACTCAGCAGGCATGTCAGTGCGGTAAACTAAATGAACATAACAGATACTGAATATTACATAATACATCTCCTCTTGCTCCAAAGTGGCCCATGTAGGACTACAGATAATATTGGAGAGATGTGGAAGGCACAGGAAAACTGGTTGGAGGTATAAACTGTTGTAACCTCTAATTTCCAACCCACTTCTGCAGAACCTCAAAAAAAGATTTCCACACACTTTTTTCCACTCGCTCTATACGACGTTTGTGATTTAGTCTTACATGATGGCCTTTCCCCAGAGGTCATCTGTGACGTACACAGGCCTTCACGTCACAGGAGAGTAGAGCTTATTGTGCTGCTGGCAGCTGGGATGCTGCTGACAGATGGACACTCAGTGACAGCAGCACAAGCATTTATTTAACTATAACTGTCAGCAAGTGGAGATTGCAGTGGTCTTCCATACATGTTCTTTGCTATTTCCAACATACTACACTGTAAACAAACCTTAAAAACATTTAATTTGTACTGATTTTCTTATTTACATTAAAATAATGCACATTGTAAGAATGAATTGCAGCAATAGATGGGAATTCTACAAACAGATGTTGACAAACAGTAACAGCTGTATGCACTGTACATACCTTGAAATTTTATTTTAAGTAAAACATTACATATAATTATTGGATTTTTTTAAAGTTCTTTATTATTAATAAAATTGTGGAGAGAAAAGAAGGTCTTTTGTGTCAAAATGTCTTGTATGTAGCCCACATCTCTGAGGTTGGTCACATGTACTGTATGTCCTAAACCTAAATGTTATTGGTCAGTTTACTTTTGTTTATTTGGCGTATTAATGCTCTTTCTATAAACTAAATGTGAGAAGCTAGTTAAAAATAAATAAGTGGACTTTGATTCCTCTTGCAGTTCTAAGAGAGGTGGAGGGACCCCCACCTGAGCTGGTTATTATGTGCAAAGTTCCGGTGGATCAGGTGCGGTGTGTGTATTCTCCGATAATATCCTGCAGACGTCCCTGTTGACAAAATTTTCTTTATTGATAGTGGTTTAGGAAATATATGTTTCCTTTACACAAACATGGGACCACAAGAAAACCAGCATGATGGCGACCACACCCCAGCTGGTGAGGACCTGCACATTCTCTTCCATCCATTTCCTTACACCAACCCCTCCCGACCCCACGCCGGTGTCTATTTCCAGCGAGACATTTCGGGAGAGAGCCAGGGTACAACACAGAGACAGACAGGACAAACAGCCAAACACACACACTCACACCTACAGAGAATTTAGAGAGCCCAATTAACCTAACAGAGTTTTTGGACTGTGGGAGGAAGCCGGAGAACCTGGAGAGAACCCACCATGCACACAGCGAACATACAAACTCCATGCAGAAAGACCCCGGGTCGGGAATCAAACCCAGGACCTTCGTGCTGCAAGGCAACAGTGCCATCAACTGTGCCACTGTGCAGCCCCAGAAAATCAGAAATAAATCAAGTAAGTTCATCGCAGTTCAGGATCCTGACCGCCCACTGACCAGAAGCCCCAACCTGTTCTGATTCAGCTGCTCACTTCTCAGGATTGAGATAAAATAACTTCGCATCGCCTCGCAGCTGTCCAGGGAGAGTGGCCCCATCACCTACCATGGCAAGTTAGTAATGATTTTACCACATTTGTGTTCCACCTTGGTAAACTGGAGGAAAGATTATGATCCAGTGAAGAAAGAGCTTTTCTCCAGGGAGTTCTCATTCACTATTCCATCCTGTGACCCTGAGGATCACACTTCCCAACTGGAAGCCTGATAACGACCTTGAAAGGTCCAATTAAACAGCCAAACACATATGCTAGTGTGTTTGATATAGCCAGTTTCAGTTATTGTTATCTTATGTTACAATCAGTTAAGTGTATTTGTATAGCACATTTCAGTAACAAGTCAGCTCAAAGTGCTTTACCATATAAAAACACAAAAAATCAACAATGAAATCATTACAGTTTTTCAAGTGTTGTAATTACACATCAAAATGTTGGTTAGTGTTTCATTTATTTTGGTACAAAAGCAGGTAGGGTTTTAACCTTGATTTAAAGAAACTAAATGTTTTGGATTTTGCACAATTTTCCAGAAGTTTGTTCCAGATTTGTGGTGCATAGATGCTAAATGTTGCTTCTCCTTGTTTGGTTCTGGTTCTGGGGATGCAGAGCAGAACCAGAACCAGAACCTGAGAGTTCTGGAAGGTTGATACAACAGCAGCAGATCTTTAATGTATTGTGGTGCTAAACCATTCAGTGATTTATAAACTAGCAACAGTATTTTAAACTCTATTTTTTGAGCTACAGGGAGCCAGTGGAGGGACTTTAAAACTGGTGTTATGTGCTCTATCTTCCTGGTTTTAGTCAGAACTCCAGCAGCAGCATTCTGGATCAGCTGCAGCTGTTTGATTGATTTGTTGGACAGACCTGTGAAGACACTGTTACAATAATTAATACGACTGAATATAAACGCATGGATGAGTTTCTCTATATCTGGCTGAGACATTAGTCCTTTAATCCTGGAAATGTTCTTCAGGTGATAGAAGGCCGACTTTGTAACTGTCTTTATGTGGCTCTGAAAGTTCAGGTCAGAATCCATCATTATACATGAATGTTAGCACACTGAATGTAGTAATTTTATGTTTGTCAACATGTTAGTGATAAACCTTATCTACTGGTAGCAATAAAACTCTAGTCACGTCTTCATATGCTACCGATATCCGTGTTGTTAACATTAGCCCGTGCCTAAATGAGCATTTTAGTTTATTTTGGATTTATCAGCAATGTGTTTCATACACAATTGATTAGATCAATGTAAATGAACATTCTGGTGATACCACACTTGCTACTGAAAGCATTTAAGCTAACCGCAGCATTTTGCCTAATTTTAGCTAATACATAACTAATTCTATCCTAAAGAATGGAGTAACTCCATGTTAGTCAACATTCACCTTAGCATTGTTGCTAATTTTCAGCATCAGAACGCTGGGTTCTAACTGACATATACTGTGGCAGGCCCCTTTTAAATTCCTTCAGAAATTTCCTAGTTGTCATATACAGTTCTTGACAAAATACAGAAATTATCATTATATGCCAATGACCTTTTACTATATCTGTCAAACCCAGGCCAATCATTGCCAGTACTTGTACATATTTCAGACTTATAGTGAGATTTCAGATTACAAGCTAATTTTTTCAAAAAACACTCTTCTCTCCATCAATAATTTATTATTAGCAACAGATAGCTCCTTTTCCTTTACCCAGGCTCAAGAACTGACTTACCTAGAAATTAAAATGACAAGTTTCTATAAAAAGTTTTATAAATACAATTTTAAAATTGTTCTGGAGAGAACAGATTTGTCTAGATCGGTGTTTCTCAACCTTCAACCATTTGTGTGCCAGCGCCCCCTTATCCACCATTCAGATCCCTCACCGTTCCCCATCAAAGAAGATGTAAGCTACTTGCACTGAATATTATTTTATGATTAATATTGCTAGCATTATTGTTGCTGTCTTGATTTGTTTCTGTACTTATCATCAAAAATCCTTAAAAGAGAAACACATTACTGAATTATTAGTTTCTAAAGAACAAAAAAGCCTTGGGAATAAAAATCTTTTTTAAAGGTATGTAAGAAAAATGCAGTGAAAGGGCATTCAACTTAAAATCAGCAGCCAATCAGAGTGGAAAACTTGTTCTGTGACATTTTCTGATGTTTGTTGCTAAGTCTTCCACAAAATGACCAGATAAGATGTAGAGCAATGCCAGTTTAAACTTTGAAATGTTGCAAAAAGACTGTGTTTGCAACATTAGAACATGGGTAGAATTGCAACTATATTAATCAGAACTCCTCTTCAGAGTTTCTGTCAGGTTCTAGTGGTGCAGCTCTGTTCTGCCTTCAGGAGAATGGGACATATCATCCATAAAATTTCACCCACATGGCATTTACTGTGTAAACCAGTGCTTTCAGTAGAAAAACAAAAGTTCCAGATCCCTTTAATGCCATACAAATATGAGACAGAAACATGGATTATATCTTTATATAGACCTGTCTGTTGATTTGTAAGTTAATAGTTTTACTAGACAGAAATTACACAGAACAAAGCTGGTTTTTAATCAAGTCCTAATGAGTCAAACTGAAAGTGACATGGAGTCACCTAACAGCATCATGACACTAACACTGAAACATAAATAAGTGATAAGTTCCTTACTGTTATGGTCTGTAAAATATCTTTCTTAGTACTAGATATGGTCCTAACAAACCCATGTCACAATATTATTCTACCTTTCATCTGAAAATAGTGTCAGTTTGTTCTTTGTCGGATTCTCTGTTTTCTTATACTAATTCACATCTAGTTTGTTGCTCCATTCTATGTCCCGGTTTTCCTGTTTCTGAACTTTGCACAACGTGCATGTCTTTTTTTTTTACCTCCTACAGCAAGTTCCTGTCGGGGAGCATATCGATGAGGAAAGGCAGACTGACGTAAACCTGTATAAAGCTCCCTGTATACTGACGAGTGAGATTTAAAAGTCCTGGTACCACCGTTGCATACCGGACTACATACAGCACTAGTGTTAACACGATGGTGTTAACTCTATAAAATGAACACTCTATTGTGGTATCACCCATGGAATGATTTCTTCATTTTTCAAGAATCATCTTGATAGTTTCATTTTTGTTACCATGGCTACAATATCTTTGTATTTGAGCTGGGTTTGTTCATAAATACATCATAGCAAATAATAATCAATAATCAGTGATTGATTTTAAACTTGGCCAATTAACCTGATCTTCCTCTCACAAACTTTACTAAATTTATATTCAAACATGTTAGTGATGCTGTTGTTGTTATTAGGAAGGGGGCAAAGGGTTCAATCAGATTCTGCCTAAAGCCCCATATTACCTTGGGCCAGCCCTGCATGAAGAGCGAGCCAGCAATCTCTGTGCTGGACTCTACCTGGAATCTACCTGGACTCTACCTGGAATCTACCTGGACTCTACCTGGAATCCCCCAGTGGCCTCTATGTCAGTCCGCCGATGCTTTAGAGACATTTTGATTCATTTCATTGTGGCATGTTTGGCTTTTTGCTGCGGTTCTAATTATTGCTGCAGTATTTTCTCTGATGTTTATTTTATGAACTCTAAAAGCTCTGGACCAAATCTTCCTTTAACACTTGAGGTTCTGCAGTAACTTCTATTTACAGCTGCAAACCTCCAGCTCAGATCCAGTAAGCAGCGGCTTTAACCCACCTGGTAGAAACGTTAAGGAGAAGCAGAGAACAGTACCAGGTGGTACCGGTACCAGGTGGTGGTACTGGTACCAGGGCTTTGAGCTGCGTTACGATTCATGGTGACAGTTACTGTACCATGTTTTATATCAGGATGTCTGATATAAAGACAGACGTTCTTTATATCTGTCGGTGGAGCGACTCAGACTAACTGTAGCCAACTGGGCATTTAGCAGAATGATTAACTTAAAGTCAGAAGTTTTCTCTGCAGTGAAGCATTTCTGTGTTTAGGGTTAGGCAGGTTTATTCCCACTATTGCGAGGACAATTATGAAAATATAAATAGAAAAAGTTTTTCTATCGTCAACTTCAGACCTATGTTTTTATTCACAAACCAATGTATGAAAAAATATTCTTTCCCATAATTTGATAGAGGGTATAGATCCGCCCCCTCCTCCTCACCATGGACCCGGAGTCTGAACAACATGGAGGAAGAGAAACAGCGTCATTATTTGACAGACTAGTTTACTTTGCTAAATTATTATATTTAGCTAAATATTATTGCTGAGGGCTGCACAGTGGTGCAGTTGGTAGAGCTGTTGCCTTGCAGCAAGAAGGTCCTGGGTTCGATTCCCGGCCCGGGGTCTTTCTGCATGGAGTTTGCATGTTCTCCCTGTGCATGGTGGGTTCTCTCCGGGTTCTCCGGCTTCCTCCCACAGTCCAAAAACATGACTGTCAGGTTAAATGGTCTCTCTAAATTCTCCCTAGGTGTGAGTGTGTGTGTGAATGGTTGTGTGTCCTGTATGTCTCTGTGTTGCCCTGCGACAGACTGGTGACCTGTCCAGGGTGACCCGCCTCTCGCCCGGAACGCAGCTGGAGAGGAACCAGCGACCCTCCCAACCCCATTAGGGACAAGGGTGAACAGAAAATGGATGGATGGATGGATTATTGCTGAGGGGCACAAGCAGGTCTCCTGATGCTCAGATTAAAAATAAAAATATAAAAAAAACATTTTGGAAAAAAAAAAACTTAAAAAGGACACTAGGGGCATCAAGGATAAAAGGGGCAGGGGCTCAAAATCCAAAATCTTCAATGAGAAGTTTTTAAGAATAACTCTTAGGAGAAAGAAAAAGAGCTAATGCTCACTAGAGCAGATTTTAACAAATTGTTAGTTTATAAAGATGAGCCAGATATTCAGAGGTTAAAACAAATGTATTTGATCTTGGAAAAAAAATCTGATAAATTTTAGCTTGGCTGATTGGCTGATTGGATGGATGGATAGATGGATGGATAAACAAGAAGTGAAGAAAACATACCCTCGATTAAAATGACGGAGGAAAAATCAGTCCCTTTACAAATTAATAAAGAATTCAGAATGTATCATGAGGAATTAAATAAATCTCAAATGGCTCAAAACTTACAGATCAAATATGAATTTTTGATGAACTGGACATTTCCTCTATTTCAAAGGAACATATGGAGGAAGATTTTAATTAACATATAAGTAAAGCTACTGATGGCATGAAATCTGGTTGGGTCCAAATCATAATCTGTCATAAATATGTCACAAATTTTAACATAGAAAAGTATTTCATTACCCAAAAACATCAAAAGAGGATTCCCTTTATCTGCTCTTCATTTTAGCAATTGAACCACTAGCAACTTCAATACCAAAAAAATCCTTGAAATAATCATATTCCTCCAATAAAGAACATAAATTACATTTATGCAGATTGTGAAATTTTATTTCTCCTGCACCTCAATGTATCTATTCCAGCTATTTTGGATGCCATTAAAACATCCAGCTGCTGCCATCAGGCAAGAGATACAGAGCAATAAAAACCAGGACAAATCGCCTAAAAAACAGTTTCTACCCGATGATCATGTCATGTTTACTCTGTGACACCTCCAGGCGCTGCAACCATCTTCTGATGTCTATTTATTTCTTGTTTTGTACTGTTTGTTTCTTATCTTTTTATTTATGTATATTTATATTGTGTGTTGTGTATGTGTGTATATAACCTGCACTTTAACTCAAGTCAAGCACGGTCTTAATCTGGTTGTAATCTGTTGATGACAATGACTAATAAATCTTATCTATTTAATGTTAGTAAAAACAAATCAGTTTGCTGTTACTCTCTGAGAAATAAAGGAGAAACCCACTAAAGGTAATATACTATATTGGCAAAAGTATTTGCTCACCCATCCCAGTGATTGGAATCAGGTGTTCCAATCACTTCCATGGACACAGGTGTATAAAATGAAGCACACAGACATACAGATTGTTTGTACAGATATTTGTGAAAGAATGGGTTGCTCTAAAGAGCTGAATGAATTCCAGTGTGGAACTGTGATAGGATGCCACCTGTGCAACAAATCCAGTTGTGAAATTTCCTTGATCCTAAATATTCCACAGTCAACTGTATTATAAGAAAATGGAAATGTTTGGGAACGACAGCAGTGCAGCCACCAAGTGGTAGGCCACACAAACAGATGCTGAAGCTCATGATGGAAAGAAGTCGGCAACTTTATACAAAGTCAGTCACTATTGCCCTCCAAACTCAAGCTCAAGACCAGTGTGCAGAGAGCTTCATGAAATGGGTTTCCAAGGTGGAGCAGCTGCATCCAATCCAGACATCGCCAAGTACAATGCAAAGCGTCGGATGCAGTGGTGTAAAGCCGCTGCCACTGGACTCTATTGCTTGCTCTGGAGTGATGAATCCTGCTTCTCCATCTGGCAATCTGATGGACGAGTCTGGGTTTGGTGGTTGCCAGGAGAACGGTACTTCTCTGTCTGAATTCTGCCAAGTGTAAAATTTGGAGCAGGGGGGATTATGGTGTGGGATTGTTTTTCATGAGATGGGCTTGGCCCAAGGCTGCACAGTGGCGCAGCTGGTAGCACTGTTGACTTGCAGCAAGAAGGTCATGGGTTCAATTTCCAGCCTGGGGTCTTTCTGCATGGAGTTTGCATGTTCTCCCTGTGCACGCGTGGGTTCTCTCCATGTTCTCCGGCTTCCTCACACGGTCCATAAACATGACTGTTGGGTTAAATGGTCTGTATGAATTCTCCTTAGGTGTGAGTGTGTGCGTGCCTGCTTGTTTGTCCTGTGGGTCTCTGTGTTGCCCTGCAATGGACTGGCAACCCATCCAGCCTCTTGTTCATTGACAGCTAGAGATAGGCACCAGCAACCCTCTTGACTCCAATGGGATAAAGATGTTAATAAATGGATGGAATTAATGGATGGGCTTTGCCCCTTAGTTCTAGTGAAAGAAAAGCTGAATGCTTCAGCAAACCAAGATATTTTGGATAATTCCATGTTCCCAACTTTGTGGGAACAGTTTGGAGTTGGCCCCTTCCTCTTCCAACATGACTGTGCACTAGTGCACAAAGCAAGGTCCAGAATCTGGTGTGGATGAACTTGACTGACCTGCGCAGAGTCCTGACCTCAACCCGATGGGGATGAATTAGAGCAGTGACTGACAGCCAGGCCTTCATGTGCAACATCAGTGTGGGACCTCACAAATGCGCTTCTGGAAGATTGGTCAAACATCCCCATAAATACACTCTTGACTTCCCAGACGAATTGAAGCTGTTCTAGTTGCAAAGGGTGGACCAACGTCATACTGAACCCTATGGATCAGGAATGGGATGTCACTTAAGCTCATATGTGAGTCAAGGAAGGGGAGCGAATACTTTTGGCAATATAATGTATTTCAGTTTAATGAAGTTGAAAAAAGGAATTACAAATTACATCTAATTCAGCGTTGCTAGGTCAATTTATGAATCTTTACTGGATGAAATTACAAAGTGGTTTCATAGGTGGATGACCAGAATCAGTGCCATTAAATTGACAGTACTCCCTCTCACACCACCTAATAACTAGTTTTTATTTTCTAAATGAGGAAGCTACTTTTAGAATTTTTATGGAGAAATAAAGGGACTAGAATTCTACTATCTTTGTTACACTTCCCATATCGTAAGGAGCGGTTAAAAGGTCCAATCATAACTAAGTATTATTGGGCGGTACAAATGAGATCCATACAATATTATTTTGTAAAGAATAGCATTCCAATATGGAAAGAAATTGAATCAGAAGGTCTAGTATTACCCATGACATACTTCAAACCCAATTTTTTTAAAATCTGATTAAAATATTGTTTGAAACAAAGACGCTAATTAGAAAAACTAAAACTTTATCACATTACAGGCCTGTCTGGGAATTTACCATAACCAGTTTTTAAGTAGTCCTCACTTATTGACCTGCAAAACAGATGAATTTATACCTAACTAAGGCAATACAAGAGATTTTTAAATTATATACATATACATATATATATATGCAAAGACATAGGATGGATAGAGAAAATGTGTGTGAGTGTGCAGACCTTCACACATGCGCACATACCCATTCAATACAACCACGCAAATCCCTCACAAGGTCATGCTGGTGTTGGTGGTATTTTAAGAGAAGCGTCGGTGTTCTGCTACAGTCGGTAATATTGTGCGGTGTTTGCAGTGCTGGAGCAATATGAACCGTAACAAATATCAATGATGTCCTTACCATACACGCCCTGGTTGTGCACGCCCTGTAGGAAGCTGGTAAACAGCCATAAGAGTCCAAAAAGTAAACCCATCTTCTCATCCTCTTCAGTCTTGATTCCCCCCTCGTCCTCCCGCTCCCCTCCCCCCGGTTGTCGGTTCGGTTGCCGCAGTTGCCCTTGCCCTCTCCTTCCCTGACGGGGTCTTTCCGCAAGGAATCCGATCCAGTGACCGGTTCTCATCCACAAATCACAAATATTTTCTGATCACCTCTCCAACTCCCATTCCCCAGCATCCACTCCCAGTATCGTTGAGATGGAATTAGAAGGTCCGGCTCAGTTCATCCTGGAATTAATATCAATGATTAATATCCTTCAGTTGTGTCTCCTCGGTCTTGACATTGTAGTGGATGATTACTACAATGAGAGAAAAAGCGATATTCAAATCCTGAATCCTGAACACCGGGATTCTCAGAAATCCCCACTTGTGGTTCGCTGGTTCTTTCCATCCATTCCCTGTTGAGCTCCGGTTGAGCTCCGGTACCGGCGGCTAGTCCGGGCCCTTTAGGCCGAAGAGGTAGGGAGGTGACTCCCTCCCTGCGAGAGCGTGACGCCGCTACTGTCAGCGAGGATGGCCGAGAGGAAGGGAGTCATACCGGGGAAATGAATCGCTGGAAAGCTGCCAATGACATGTAGACGTCACTAGGCTTTAAATCAGGGCAGCAGGCAGCAAACCGGGCTTCCGGAGCATTATTTCAAAATAAACCGGGATCCCTTTACTTAATGCTGCTTTAAAACATTGTTTTTGACGTTAACGGCGCTCATGTTAAAAATAAACTAATCATCATAATTTTACTTTAATACAGCTATATGACCAATGAAAAATGCGAAAAAGTTTATTTTTTAAATTTAGCTTTTTTTGGCAGAACGGCCCAAATTAAACACAAAATTTGCATATGCCTAAGGTTACATGTTAGTTTGCTGCATCAGCACCACGAGACCTTAAAAAAGATGGATTGATTAATAAAAAAATATAATTATTATTTGTATGGATGAATAAAATGGACATAATTAAATAAATACATAATTAAATAATTAATTAAATGTACCGTGACATGAATAAATATTTAATAAAATTTCTTGAACACAAATGGGTAACACTTTATTTGACAGGGTATGTGTAAGACTGATATAACACCATGAAGACGTTTTCATCAATATTTGCGACTGTCGTCATTAAGTGTAATTAGATAAATAAGTTGACATTGTTTAAAATATTTGTTATAACTTGACATTAACCAAGAAAAAAAAATCTTTGACATCACATTAAAATGGCTTTCTCATGACAATTTGACTTTAACCAAGAAATCATAATCTGTCATAAATATGTCAAACTTTAAAAAGTTATGTAATTTTACGTGTAGTAAATTATTAATTTGTTGTTAATTTTAACTTTATTCATCAAATTGAGCCTACAGTGTTCCAGCAAGATGTCTGTAAAGCGCTTTGAAATTGAAACGTGACATTATTTAATGTAATACTCAATCTCCACCAGTGGGAGGCAGCAGTTCACCAACTGAAATAGTCTGCAAAAAATATGAATAAAAAAAATCTTCATCTTGCGCACCTACCCAGCAAGTTACAATGGCCAGACCTACACTTGACCAGCATAGCTTTAGAATAAATCTCTATACTTTGTTTAAGGACAAAGACGTAATCCTTCATTTTATTTCAGGTTTAATTTCAAGTTCTGCATTCTAAATATTGATTTAAAAAAAATCTGAAACAAAACTAGATAAATTGCTGTTTCTTGCAAAACAACCATGAGAATGTCCATCTGCAGAATTAATGCTACGAAATATGTCACAGAGAGCTGAACAAAACATAAAAGAAAGAACAAACAAAAGAGAGAAACACAAGGAAGTAATAGGAAAAGGCGTAGGAAAAGTTGTGATATACCTGTGCTCCTGAAGAGTTTCACTTCCTTTATTTAACCAGGTAAACCCCGTTGATCTTGATCTCATTTTCAAGAGGGACCTGGGCAAAAAATTTGCAATACATAGCAACCTTGTTACAAGATAAAAACAAGTAATACATATGTACAAGTATAAAACAATAAAAACAATTTAAAAACAATGACATTGTTTCATGGAATTTGTTGCCTATCTTTAAGAACTGCTCGAAATCAGTCCAGTGAGATCATTTAACATCTTAAGTTCCGACTGCAACTGATTCCACACTGTGGGGGCCAACACACTGATTGCCTGCTTCCCTTTTTCAGTTTGAAAGCGTGGAACATGCAGAAGAACAATGTTATTGGAGCGTAGAGAACGAGAAGAACTGACAGTTCTATGTAGAAGAGTGCATAAATATGCTGGGGTTAGACCGAGTAGAGATTTATATATCAGGATCATTAAATGATTGTTTCTCCGTACACTTAATGGAGGCCATTCAGCTTTCACGTACAAATCACAATGATGTGTCAAACGTCTACTACCGGTTATAAATCTTAATGTGCAATGATACACAGTATTTAATGATTAAAGACATTTGATCGAAGCATTCATATATAAAACATCTCTATAATCCAAAAGTGGTAGGAATGTCGCTGCTACCAATTTTCTTCTAGCTTTTAGTGTAAAACAAGATCCATTTCGATAATAAAACCCAATCTTGTAATTTTTAAGAGAGAGCTCATTATCTAGAATAAAACCAAGATATTTGTAACTACTGAGAAACTCGATTTGTGCTCCTACAGCCGTGGTAAGCAATAGGGAAGTTTCAGGTAGTTTTCTAGCATGTGAGAAAACCTTTGCTTTTGTCTGATCCACATTCAAAACCAACTTCAGAGTTTGTAAGCGTGTTTGAACTACATTGACAGCAGACTGCAAATCCTGTATGGCCAGTGATAGTGATGAAGAATAGCAGTATATTATTAAATCGTCTGCATAAAAATTATAAAAAGTATTTGACAGATTGTCACACAAGTTATTTATATAAATAGAAAATGAAAGCAGACCCAGAACTGAGCCTTATGGTACACCATTTAAAATAATCATTGCAAACCTTTAAAGTGACAGTAACAGTGCTATGTTTTTTTCTAAAACCAGACTGTACATTTTGTAAAACACAATTAGAATCTAAAAAAATGTTCAATTGACTTGCAACTAATTTTTCAAAAATCTCTGAGAACCTCATCTGTACAAATAGGGGAGAAGTTAAAAGTGGTGGAGTTACACTCATTTTTCAAAAACAGTCCATCAGTATATACATTTTGACTACATGGATTTAAATCATCAAATAGAGAGCCTACAGAAATAAAATGCTCAATGAAATAATTTAAAATTGCTAATTTATCAGACACCATTTTACATTTTTCCCAATCAAAATTCGGAAAGTCACTCAGTGGTGCTTGCTCAGTAGCTGATTTAAAAGATTTCCAAAATTTCTTTGGATCATTAAAATTTTCGTCATTTCGGCAAGGAAATAGTCTGACTTTGCCTTCTTGATTAATGAGGGACATTTATTCCTCAATTTCCTAAAACAAAGCCAGCTCTCCTCAGCATTGTTTTTTCTTGCCCTAGCCCAGGCTGCATCTCTTTGTTTAAGCAGAGCCCCAATAGCTGGTGAAAACCAAGGATTATTTCTCCACTTCACCCTACTTTTACGTTTAGGAGCATGTTTATTTATTAGTTTTGAAAACTCTTCATAAATATACTGCCAGGCAAGGTCTACATTATCAAAAAGAGAAACCCTATTGCAGTTAAAATGTAGCAAATCATAAACAAAAGCTTGTTCATTTAAGTGTTTTAGACCTATTTTTAACAAGATATGTGGCTTGGGTTTTAGTAACTTAAGATATCTAACTGCACCTATTGCACAATGATCACTAAGGTCATTTGAAAAAACTCCTATTCCTGTATATTTATGTAGAGCGTTTGTCAGAATTAAGTCTAGGAGTGATGATTTTAGAGGACAGTCTGAAAGAAAACATATTACTGTAGGATATTAGTATCCTACAGCAGTGGCGGCTCCAGAAAGTTTTTTCTGCAGTTGCTAAGGGAGAACTAAGCATTTTATTGAGGATGCTATGACGGATCTTTTTTTCCCTATAGTTATCAACACACATGTAGTATTGTTATTTTAATCAGACTGATTTGCAATTATTTGATGCCTAGCACTAGCATTACCAGGGATTTCTACACGTCACTGGGCTCCAAAGGTAGAAATGTTAAATGACCCTTCTCTGGTAATTCTAGTGCTAGACATCAGCATGAAGCCTTGAGCCATTAGCCAGATGACTTCCAGGTAATATTACATTGTTTAGGTTAAAACAGCATTCATGACAAAGGACATACCCAAGTATTGACCCTTTGCAACTACGTCACTTAATCACTCAAAGCGCCATGATGTAGATCGGAAGTGAGAATCAGGAGTATTGAACTGAGCGGCTAAAGTTGTTTTCCCAAGTTGTTTTTGTAAGTGTATTCACTTGCTGGAATCAAGCTAATTTGTCTGTCAACGTAGCACACCTGGTTGGGCTCATAGATGGCGGTATTTACAGAAGCCTGACACAGCTAGCTTAGAAACTGCCCCGTAGCTCCTCCCTCCTGACGTATTGATCAAATTACCGACTGTCTGAATTCACACGCCACATGATTTATGTCACTATGTCATAAACAGCATTTCCCCTTAAACAAGGGCAGCCTTAAAAACATACAGAAAACAAGACGCTAATCTTTTTCTTTTTATACATGCTAGACTACATGATGGCGTGGCACTGTTTCCATGGTTACTGATGGTTAGACACTACCTTCTCCATAATGTGATGTTTTATATCCTTTTAATCATACTTACTTATGTAAAGGGTTTGCTGTAAAACCTCGGTTACACCAACAGCTGCCAGTCATTATGATTGACGGCCGCTATCCATTGCATCTTTCCTCATTAAAATAAAAAGACCAGCTTATTTTTGACCCTTGTCTGTCTGTGCAGCCAACCTCGCAGCACCTTGTGAGCATTTTACTGCGAAATCAACTAAATAAAAGCAACATTAGGATACCTCATGTATGTATTTTGACAGGCTTTATAAACAGGAGAGCATAGGTTTGGACATCCATCGTGGTGGACACAGTGACATCAGGTGCAAAGGGTCATATTATCATGTTTGCTTTTTATTTATTTAAAAAAAAATAACTTGTGTGTATTTAATTGCCTAATTAATCGCTACAGGTCTTGATTTGACTATCACTATTATGTTAAAAATATGTTATGCTTACCTTTGTGCATGTTAGTCAGCACATAGCAAAACATTATGTTTATCATAGTATCGTGACATTCAGGTCACTATGTTTATCATAGTGTTTTGCTATGATAAACACTGACAATATTGTCAAAGTCAGTTCATCTAGATTGGGGACATACACTTTCTGACAAAATTGCGACCGCTGATTGGTCAGTTGCTGACAAATACCCTGGAATGATTGGGGGAGGATTGCTCCATGTCTGCATGGGCGCGGAGCCAGCATCATGTCGATTGTTTTTTCATAGACAAAGTTCAAATCCTCTTGTGGGATTTTTAAAAAACCCAGTTTATAGTAATTTATTTTTATTTTGTGTCTCTTGATGAAAATGCCGCAACAACTACACACAAGTAATGTTAAATCAGATGAAAAAAAAATTAAATCTAATATTTTCTGGGCCTGCTATGACTTTTCCAGGGAGAGTTATAGCGCCCCCCTGACACTCCCCTGGCACCACCACTGTCCTACAGCAAGGATACTAATATTTCCTCAAAGCAGACATTTGTGACTACGTTTTGATGCACAAATTATTTCTCTAGAGTACGGTAAATGTATGTATATGGGTGAACAGCATCATTTTGTTTGTCAAAAAACATAAAAAGTTGGAAAAACATTACATGCACTGTCAATTCCACCATAGGATTGCATTGTAAGTGCAAAAACAGTCAAAAATCTGAACAAAACTTAAAACGTGATTATAGACAGATTTTAAAAAGCTGAATCATTTGAAGATGGCTTAATACCTGGTGAGTTGTTTAAAAGTTGAATGGAATTTCTAGGCCTGTTCACACTGCAGCTTGAAGTGACCCAACAACCTGAAAGCGTCCTGCATGCACAGTAGAAGACACAATAACGTTAGGGTTCTCAGTGTTCTGCCAACCACAATGAAAAGAAGAAGTGCTCAGTGTTTGCTAAAGTAAACATAGATGCTAACGGTGGACCATAGCTTAAACATTTGAAGTTGTTGTCCGACCAGAGCCAACATATTAACCACTTAATCCTCATTGTAGTCCACCATGGTTGTTGCTTTTTTGACATTTGTCCAGTATCGTGACATTCAGGTCAGATGAATGCGACCTGGATGTTAGGTTACATTTGAATCGTATACAGATCAAATACGTATCTGATTTGCATCAAATGGCCTGGGTCGCATTCGAAAAGTATCCAAACTGTCAGACTGTCATGAAAAGATTGGATACAGGTCTCATTACGTCATAAAAATCAGAATTGGGTCACTTCAGGTTGCTATGTGAATGCAGCCTAAGTTGAAGGAGGCAGAAGTAATAAGCTGTCAAAAAGTACAAAGTTTTTGCTGAATTTTGTGGAATTCAGAAGAATGGACCTTACCAAGCTCCGCCCACAACCGACCCACGTGACCACGAGTCTCACAAACAAAGCCTCGCATGTTGTTTCTATGTAAACATGACTCCATTAGTGCATCAGCTTCAGTTATTACAACTAAAAACCAGCGATCAGCCCGAAACCTGGGAGTAGTGATGGACTCTGACCTGAACCTTCAGAGCCACATAAAGACAGTTACAAAGTCGACCTTCTATCACCTGAAGAACATTTCCAGGATTAAAGGACTAATGTCTCAGCCAGATATAGAGAAACTCATCCATGCCTTTATCTTCAGTCACATTGATTATTGTAACAGTGTCTTTACAGGTCTGTCCAACAAATCAATCAAACAGCTGCAGCTGATCCAGAATGCTGCTGCTGGAGTTCTGACTAAAACCAGGAAGATAGAGCACATAACACCAGTTTTAAAGTCCCTCCACTGGCTCCCTGTAGCTCAAAGAATAGACTTTAAAATACTGTTGTTAGTTTATAAATCACTGAATGGTTTAGCACCACAATACATTAAAGATCTGCTGCTGTTATATCAACCTTCCAGAACTCTCAGGTCTTCTGGTTCTGGTTCTGCTCTGCATCCCCAGAACCAGAACCAAATGAGGAGAAGCGGCATTTAGCATCTATGTACCACAAATCTGGAACAAACTTCCAGAAAACTGTAAAACAGCTGAAACACTGACTTCCTTTAAATCTCAACTAAAAACCCACTTGTTTAGAGTTGTATTTGAAACATAATCAATTACAAATTTATTGGCGGAATTTGACTTGATGTTGTGTTTTGATTGTTGATTCTATGTTGCATTGTGTTTTTGTGTTTGATTTGATGTAAAGCACTTTGAAATGCCTTGCTGCTGAAATGTGCTATACAAATAAAGTTTGATTTGATTTGATTTGATCATTTTCACAATATGTCAGCTACTACAATGGACAGAGGAACTAACAAGTTCCTGTCATCACCTGAGAGGAGGTTACTGGTTTCTCAGTCACAAACTGGTTGAAAACCTGAGGCCAGCAGGTGTCAGTCAGTTATGGTAGATCTGAACTTTGACCTCAATATGAGAAGCTACAGACTGATAGGAGGAACCAAAGAGCTCTGGAAAGGTAAAGGCAAATCTTCTGAAGCTGGGATATAATTCATTTAATTTCACATGATTATCGCAGTAGAAGCCATTTGTTTGTTAAAAGTTTATGAAATATATTTGCTGTATTTGATGTTTGTTGTGAATGACATAAACTCACAAACGAACAAGGTAATTAGTCCAACGTTTAGAAACTACAGCGGCTGTAATGAACAGCAAAGGTAAAATAACCTGAACAGGTGATCAAATAAAAACCACTCCTACCTTTTTACTCTCTCTCTCTCTTTGTAGTTTAAGTACACCTGTTACCGTGGCAACCACCTGCGCCCCTCAAGACGAGCAAAGATTACGTTAAAAACATAACATTCAGTCCGTTACTATATCAAGTTTCCAGGCTTGATATTTATTTCTCCATTATTAATCCTGTGCTATTGTGTTTATTGTTAAGCACTTTGGTCAGTTGAGGCTATTGCAAATGTACCACATAAATCACTTGTGATAAGTGACTTGCGAATGCATTCTCACTTGATCACTTATTCTTTCTCATTGTCTTAGTTTCCTAGAAGAAGCTCTTTAAAGAGTGGGCTGCACAGTGGTGCAGTTGGTAGAGCTGTTGCCTTGCAGCAAGAAGGTCCTGGGTTCGATTCCCGGCCCGGGATCTTTCTGCATGGAGTTTGCATGTTCTCCTTGTGCATGGTGGGTTCTCTCCGGGTTCTCCGGCTTCCTCCCACAGTCCAAAAACACGACTGTCAGGTTAATTGGTCTCTCTAAATTCTCCCTAGGTGTGAGTGTGTGTGTGACTGGTTGTGTGTCCTGTCTGATTTCTGTGTTGCCCAGTGACAGACTGGCGACCTGTCCAGGATGAACCCGCCTCTCGCCTGGAACGTTAGCTGGGGATAGGCACCAGCAACCCTCCTGACCCCATTAGGGACAAAGGGTGAATAGAAAGTGATGGATGGAAGCTCCTTAAAGATGTCCAGAAATGTGCTTGAGGCTGGTCCTTGTTAGCACCCTTCACGTGTCTTTATTAGCTTCCTTTGTCCACCCACTATGTATTCTTGGGCTAAAATTAGACTTTATGTGGCTAAAATTGGAAAAGCAGAGAACAGAGATCACATCAGCCAAGTTTCTCAATAAAAAACACAAAGGGTAAATTTGACAGTTGCTTATAATGTGTTAGGAAAAAATTTATTTACCTGCCTTTACAATATGTTTAAGAATAAGGACTAATCTTACAGTAATGTAGTTTGATACATTTAGCTAACATTAACTTACAGCAAGCTAGGATTAGCTTAAATAACTGAAAGCTAACTTTATCTAGAAAGAGAAATATACAGTAGGCAACATTGTCTATAGGAAAATCTAAATTTGATAAGAAACATACCTAATATATAATACAGGAAGTCTAGCCATTGTAACTTGTGTTAGGTAGGTGCACAAGATAAAGACGACTTCTTCATATTTTCACAGCAAACATCAATTCAGTTGGTGAACTGCTTCCTTCCATTAGTAGAGATTGCATATTTCACTACTCAAAACAAAGCCTTAAATAATGTCATGCTTCAAATGCAAAGTTCATAAATGCTTTGTAGATATCTTGCTGGAATAATGTAGGATCAATTAGATGGATCAAGGTAATACTAGCAAAAATGATAATAATTTAATATTGACACATAAAGCTATGCAAGTTTTTAAATTTGGATAAGCATCCCTAGGGTGCAGCAAAAGGGTTGATAGTGTGTCTGCAGGGGCCAGAGAGGATAGAAGGTGGACAGATGGATTCCACAGCTCTTGGGGAAAAAAGATGTGCCTTAGCCATGTGGTACTGGTCTTTATACAGCTGTACTGTTTCTGAGAGGACAGTGGTACAGTTTGTGACCTCGGTGAGAGGGATCAGCAGCAATACAACTGGCCTTCCTTTGCAGTCTGCCCGTGTATATTGGGTCCAGGTTTGATAACTGACTCCTAGCAATCCACTGGCCAGTTTTCACCATCCGGACCAATTTTTTATTTTTTTCCTGGTCTGTACAGTCATACTGAGGCAGAGGTTGCTCTCGGTCATAACTCTATAGAAGGTTTTGAGCTACTGAGGAGGGTGTCAAGCCCTTTTCACTTTCCTGAGGAAGAGAAATGTTTGATGGGCCGCCATCAGAAAGGAGGTGACCAGGTTAGGTCCAAGGTGATGTGGATGCCCAGGAATTCGACGTTGTCCACGCATTTCTCCACCATCCCTTAAATTGTAATTGGTAGCCTATACTTTCCTAAATCTCAAACCATGGCAATTCATAGTTTAGAGTTCCACAACAAAATGATTTTAGCATAAAGAGAGTTTCCTATTTTTAATAAAGTTGCAAAACACTCAACTTACTTCCACATTGTCATAACGATGTATTTGCGTGTATAATTTTGAGTAAAATAAAATATGGGGAAGGTGAAGCAGTAAGAATACTGTACAAATAGTCAACTTGGACTTCGGTGTCTTGCCAAAGGACACTGACAGGTTATATATTGAAAACTGAAATCAAACACAAATGTTTCTAATGCCTGATGTCCAGACTCCTTCAGCCCCCCCCCCCCCAAAAAAAATTATATAGGTCAACATTTTAAAAAAATATTTATTTTGTTTGAGGGAAATCAACAATGGTGTGACACTGAATTTAACATATCCACAAATCATTAAACACATATCATTTTAATTACACAAGAACAAAAATGCTGTCACTGCTTTCTAAAGCCCTTCAGGATGGGATAAATGTTCTCAAAGGCTTCGTAGATCTCTGCACGTTCTTTAGCTCCTGAAATTTAAATCACAAATAAAAATATATAAATAAGATTTTGTAACAAAGTCAGATCAGCTTTTAAAAAATTTGTATGTCAATGCTTGACGTACAAGAATTGTTGGTAGGTCAAGAAAAAAATATTATTTTGTTCATAGATCACAAAATCTATGATTTGTGATCTATATAATACTGTAAAATAAGTATTATGAACTAAGCTTCATAATACTTAGTTGTTGAACTAGTTGATGTTCATCATATTCCATCTGAAATCAAGTTTGAAAATATATTTTGGTTCATGCACCAATCAACTTCCAGCACCTTCATTCTCCCCCATTTTCTTTGATCATGTGAGCTGTATTTTAATAAAGTCTCACCATACCTGAAGTCAATCTTGAATAATTTGCACATCTTGAAAAAAATGTGGCGCCATATTTTGAGCACAAGTTGGCGTGTATAAAAATTAACGCTGCGTAAAAGTTTGTGTAAATTTACATTTTACCTGCTGTGAAACTGTGGCAGCCACGACAAAGCTGAATAACATTTATCCTCAATAACATAAAATAACACTAAATAAAAGAAAAGAACATGAAAACCAAACTGCCCAGTATATCACCAGGTCACCGCTACCTGCCATCAAGGACATCTACAGGAAGCGTGTTTGAAAAGGGCCGGGAAAATCACAAAGGACTTCACTCACCCAACACACACACTGTTTTCCCTCCTGCCCTCTGGGAGGCGCTACAGAAGCCTACAGACCAGAACCACCAGGTACCAGAACAGCTTCTTTCCCACAGCTGTCTTGCTTTTGAACACCTCCTGACATAAAACATAAACTATAAGGACTGTACTCCCCTATCCTCTCATACAACAATAACACATGGACTATCCTCTCACACACACCGTTTTCCTCACACACATATACAATCTGTAAATTTTATCTGCCATTATTTATCTTGTATTATAAACCCACTAATACATATATAATCCATTTCCTAACATTCTTGTATATTCTGTATAATCTGTATAATCTGTGCATTTAGCTCCCATATTTATATTTATATTTAATCTTGTACACCTGTAAATAAATATTTATATCCTGTAGAGCAGTGGTCCCCAACCTTTTTAGTAAAGCGGACTGGTCAACCATTTGTGAATTTTCTGCAGATCGGGGATCGGGTGCGCGTCAGGATCGAGACGATGTTTCTTACGAGGGGGCGAGAGGAGGATCGATGCAGTTGTTTCTTACTCATTCTGGTGCATGTTGGCGCGCAAAACGTAACCGACTGCATCCGGTTTGGGATTTTCAAAATAAAATCTCCTCCAGACTCAATACATAGAACGGACGTATTTAATTATTTCTTGCGTGGCCCGGTACCAATTGGTCCACGGACTGGTACAGGTCCGCGGCCCGGTGGTTGGGGACCACTGCTGTAGATCACTTCTGGATAGATGCAAACTATATTTTGTTGCTTGTACTTGTGACAGTGCAATGGCAATAAAGAATAATCTATTCTATTGGCTTTTTCCATGTTGCCTGGAAGGGCTGCATATTTCAAATCTCCTTGAAGATATGTAAGCATAATGCTCCTTCCCACCTCACCCCCTCCTGTTATCCATGCAACTGTAGAGCTGAGTGCTCCCAAGGACATCATGCCTTCATAACAACATCTTATCAGACTTGTGCTGGGAGAATGAGCAACGTGGTTTCATGGCCCTGTGACATCACTGCCTTCAGTCACATCTTTGTTTTGTCTGAATGTTATGTGCCCTAACGTTTCCTTTCCTCTTTATATTTAATTTGTCTTTAATTATTTAGAAACTGAGGAGTACTCACATTTAACCCAGAAAAGGAATTAGTCATCCTTTAGCTTATTTTTTTTTTTAAATAGAAAATGTAAGTACCGGTACTCACTATTTAGACCAATATTGTACTTTTTAGATTAAGTTTTAGATTATTATGCAGAGAGACTACTTTTACTGCAACCCAGAAAAGGAACTAGAACAGATTTAGAATCCAGAAAAAAATTCTTCCAGAAAAGGAACATTTAGTTTTTAGAGCATACTTAGAAAGTCCACAGAACACTTGCTTATATTTATCTAGCAACCCAGAAGTCCAGAGGATAATTATATTTACACTTATTTAGCAACCCAGAACAGGGACTAGAACAAATTTAGAACCCAGAAAAACTATCTTAGCAACTACTTTTTAGACTCCTATTCTTCCAACCCAGAAAAAGAATCAGAACAGGGGATTCTTACTAATACTTATCTAGCAAACCTGAACAGGAGCACCTCATTTACATACTTTAAATCAACATTAGATTTGTTTTCTTCTTTTGCTCTTTCTTTCATTTGTTATTTTGTTTGTATTTCCTTTAATTCATAAAAAGCATTTTGTATTGCCTTGTTGCTGAAAATGTGCTAATAAATAAAATTAGCTTACCTTTATCATCATGTTTGGTTAGAAATAATTATTGCACTCTCAATAAATGATTTCTAATAGATGTTCTCAGTTGCTAGAACGCCTTCAGCAGCTCAGAGGGTCAAACTAATGAATAGAAAGATGGATGCCATCTGCTAAAATATTCCTTGCAGTCGTCCATGTTCTTTCAGCAGTCGAAATAGTTATTAGGCCTGTCGCAATAACAAATTTTGTTGAGCGATTAATTGTCTCAAAAATTATTGCGATAAACAATAATATTGTTTGAAGACCTTTTTAGTCTGATTTAATAGAAATTATGTAATAATTCATGTGATTTCCTGCCAAAGATAGATACACTTTATTTTCAAAAGAACATTTAACACTGGAACTGATAAAATAAACAAAACAACCAAAAATAAAATGGATTCTCAGTCTCCATTAACAAAAATGTACTTGAATAAAAACACCAAAGTGTAAATAAATACTGGATTCAACCAAAAGATTATAAAGTCTGTAAACCATATTGCCCTTCAGTAATCATTAGATTTAAATAGAGAAGATGGAACATCGACTACCTGATGCAATAGTTCACACTACATGTTAGTTCACTCCTACATTTTCCCCTTACAACAATCTTAGAACGTTGATCATTCTAAGATTGTCGCTTGTGATTTCATAACCGATCATCCTGTCGTGTGTGGTGTGTTACGGTAGATCGTTGTGGCCGCTCTGATCAAACTCCTCCGTGCTTTGAGGGGAAATTACAGAGGGGAATCTCAAACAGCTGACAAGGCGCACACTAGGGGTTGAACGACTACATATTTTTTAAGGTCGACTACATCATGATAATAGTCGAGTCGATGTCGACTAGTCGCGGTGACGTCATAGTGACGTAAGCGCAAAAACCCTTCACAACTACTTGAAGGCTTTATTAGCTATTTTCACGTCCCCCCCCCCACACACACACACACACACACTCCCCTTCTCCTGCTTTTACTAAGTCTATTATGGAGAATTAAAAGAGCAATAAACAGATCATTCTTCGTGAGCAGCGGGGAAAAGTTTGTTGCACAAAGTCGGGTCTGACTTTTTTTTTCTAAACACCGGCTGATGCTGATGATCTCTGGATAGTTACTATAGGAGTCAAATTATCACACTGACTACATGGTGCTTTTGGAACATCACAAGCCAAACTTGTTATGAACGGATCCCGTTTGGTTACAGCTGAATTGAACGAAACCACCTGCTTCTCCTCCGCCCGATGCGCGGCAGGAAGCTCTGCTGACTCAGCAGATTGAACGATTTAAGATATTTTCTAGTCAACGTCAACATGATAAAAGTCGAGTCGATGTTGAGTTGACTAGTCGTTGTGACATCATAGCAACGCAAGACGCAAAGCTTTGGAGTAACGTGCAGTCTTTAGCCTATTACCCGTTTTCACGGAAAAATACGGCATTTACACAGAACAGCAACAAGTGAAACAACAAAACATCGGGATAGTTTATGATAAATAATAAGTTGCTGGGAAACCAACATTCAAAAGGAAACGCACATCTTTTAGATGGCATTACCACAGATCTTTATTTAATCAGCAACATAACATCATAATGTATTAGTTAGATCGTCGTGACAAAGACACTCGCGAGTCATAACATGAGTTTTAGATGGCTCGTGTTTTGTAGTCGACTGCAGCTGCAACTCCATCTCCTTTTAAAAACACTGTAAAACCACAAATATGCATCCATCTACATATCATTTAAACTAATGTATTAACTTATTTTTCTTGTCTCTTGTGACGTATACTGTGCTGTCAGATTAGCACAGGCTGTCACCACCGGCAATCACATGTCTGCGACTAGTCGACATGAAATGTAAAAACTCGCAAGACGTTCTAGAGTCGACTAGTCGACTAATTGGTTCAACCCCTAGCGCACACCGAAGTCCAGCGGACATTGGAGAAGATATGGGGCGTGCTGTGGTGGTGCAGGGGGTTAATACAGAAATAACAGTAGGAACGACGCAGTTGATGAACCCGGTAACTTTTCAGCTGTTCTTCATTAATGTGACATAAATAGGTCATAATGATTTTCATTCAGTCAGGACTGACACTAGAGCCACATGCACTGCAGGTAGATTGTGGTAAAGCATTGATTAATGCCTGGTTTTACAATTCGTTAACTGGACTTGTAGCCATTATTTTGTGTCCATTGTTGGACACCACATGGCACAATGGAACCCAATTGAACTATTACACCTAGGATTTCTGTCGGGTAATTTGTGATCTCTCAGGTTTTGAACATGGACCGACAATCGGCCGACAATTCTAAGATGGTGTAGTGTGAACTGGACATTACACTGAGGAAATGAGGAAGGGTCGGTCAGCCTTTTTTCATTCAGTGTCATCAACAGAAAGAGAAAAAGGCCGAAAGAGACAATAAAGTCGATAATTAAAATGACGTTGATAGTTTTAATTTAGTGTACGATTAATTGATTTATTGTTTATCGCAACAGGCCTAGTTGTTATGTTTTGTTATTCTGCAGCTCATGTAACCAAACCAGCCGAGGAGATGAAAAGTTAAAACACTCAACATTGTCTTGTACACAAGCTCTAGTTAGGTAACCCCAAGATCACTGGGTCTTCTTGAAAGATAGAATCTCAAAGAACAGTTCTTAAAAATATAGCAAGTGTTTTCAGCAAAGTTGAGCTGACTGTCCAGGAATGACCGAAAGTACTTAAGATTTGTCACAGTTTAAACAGGTTGGCCATCGAGACAACCTGGAACCACTTTGAGGTTTTGTTTAGGTCATATAATTACCAAAACCAGGGATGGCCAACCCGTGGCTCGTAAGCCGCATGCGGCTCTTTGACCGGTTTCATGCGGCTCTTACGTTCATATAGTCGCATTCTGCCAGACGTACAATAATGACGAAAAGTAGTCAAATGAACTGTCAATTATTGACAACAGCGGCACGCCATTACTGTTGGCCGTAACCACGCAAAAACAACACAAACAAAAAACAGTCTTTGTTTCTCTTGCAGCCTTACTCTTTCCAGTTGTTCGCCATCTGCTCTCACACAAACCTCCCCTCACCCCTCACTCTCTCATCCATCCTGATGCATTCGCGGACAATGGGAAATCATACACTCTAATTTTAATCTCTAAACAGTGTAACATCCAGTAACATTTAGCACATACTGTAGGGTTGCTATAATATCCAAGTTTCGCTTCCCCATCCCTTCCTCATACTCATATTTATTTATTGTCAATTTCACACACTATTTTAACACTACAAAGACCACAGGCCAGACATTTTGAACAATGAACACTTTGTACTTTCTCATGCAAACAAACTCTGTTTAACCAAATAAACAAACAATAATAGAACAATTTACAATACATTTTTCCTTTAATTATGTGCGTTACATGTGTTATTTAATGGGACTTTTTTTCCCTGCCATTTTGAGAGCGAAAGGTTTACTCAAATGATTTTAATGTTCATGTGTGCCCATGCATATGATGCGGCTCTTTGCAGTAACTTGGTAAAAAATGTGGCTCTTGGTCTTTGTCTGGTTGGCCACCCCCGACCTAAACAATTATTTATATATATATATATATATATATATATATATATATATATATATATAAACATATATTTTATTTTTACTTACAAAAATAAAAAATCAGGGTTGCTATTAACAAGAACCATGTTAACAAGTCATGTTTTTTCATTTGTACTTTATGCGACATCATTCTATTCGCTCAATGTTCAGCTGTCTTCCTGGAGAATCTTCAATGTAAGAAAGTGAGAAAATGTGTCCAAAACCTGTAACCTTAATTAGTGGTAAACAAGATTAAGTTTATACTTTTAAGCCCCCGATCGATTCTTAGTGACCAAAATGTGAAAACATGGAAGGTTTGATTAAAACTAGAACCAGTCAGATTAGAAGGAACACAGCTTTATTTGTTCTTTGTATAACTTGAACATCAGCTGAATCATAATTAAACGTATCAAGAAGTTAAAAAGAACAGATTGTTAATACACTTCAACTCTGTAAGAACATCAGCCACATTTTTTAAATTAGAAATGTTTCATCTGCACATTGAGCTCATGTGATTCCTGCTCCTGAAAGGTGAAGGTCTCTGGACATTCTGAAGGTGAACACTGACTGGCAGTCAGGAAGACGGACACTGATGAGACACTGATTGCCTGCGACGGCAGATTACCATAATCTGAAAACACATTGGAATGCATTATAAATGTACAGCGCCAACATGCAATTCTGACAATATAGAGCGGGGGTCACCAACACGGTGCCCGGGGGCACCTGGTCGCCTGAGGGGACCTTGTTCTAAAAATAGCCATTGTCATTAGAGAGCACTGCCAAAGTAATGATTTAATTTAATGTTTTTACACTGAATAAATAACATATGTTTACATTTAGATTTTTTTTAAAGTTAATTATAAAAAACGTTTAAAATAAATTGCTTTATGCATAAAACTCTTTTCCATAGTTAAAGTTCAGAACTGCGCAGACGCCTGCAGGATTTTATCGGAGGGCAGCAGCGCCTGCAGCTGTACGGCTGCTCCCACTCTGCCTACCTTAAGATTTTCCTTGAAGTAAAAAAGGAAAAGTACAATTTCTGAAATTTTTATTAACGAACCCTCTTTACAATTAAAATTGTGGAGAAAATCTTGTACGTAGCGCACGTCTGAGTCTGTGGGGGTCAAAGGGCTGCCAGAGCTCAAATCTTATTTGCTTTGAGGTAACCCTAACAAAAACAAAAGTTTGCTTTTGTTTATTTGGCGGTTTGGCGTTTTTTCTGTAAGCTAAAAATGAATGAGCAGAGTTTGAACCTCTCGTAGTTCTAAGAGTGGTTTGGATCCCGGTGGAGCTTTTTACCGTGTTGGTTCTGGCGGGTCGCCTGTTTATGAGCTTTTTTGACGTTTCTTGAACTGGAGAGCTGATGGGTCACCAGTTAACTGACATCTGCTGCTCTTCCTCGCACTAAAACTGGAATAAACAATTTAATCTAGTCGAAACGTTCCCCAATTAATCAAACATTGTTGCTTTGCTTCACCTTCTCCTCCTTTGAATATCCAGCACAACCTGAACCTGGGAATCAACATCCTCCTTTGTCTGTGGATCTCACGGCTTCGCTTCCATGTCTTTATTATTTTGCATCATTTTTGTGTAAAAAAAAAAAAAAAAGAAAGGGTGCGCTGCTTTAGTGGTTTAGGTTTGTGTGGCTTTTGTGAGACGCGCACATGATGGAGAGATGTTCTATTGCAGGTCAGGTGCAGTGATAGTTTTGTACCTTCCGATCTGTCGGACATTTTTTTTTTCCAACATCTGCTGATGTCAGCCAACAGGTGACCGTCAGCTTTTAAGTTTGCGAAACCACAAAAAAAAAAACAACTAATAAACCGGCGACCAGCCAGAACCACACACTGTAAAAAGCTCAGGTGGGATCTTAGAACAACGAGAGGTTCAAACTCCACTCATCATTTTAAGCTTACAGAAATAAACTGACCAATAAGATTTAGGCTTTGGCTGCACTTTGACCCCCAGAGTCTCACACTGATGTGCTACATACAAGATGTTTTGGCACAAAATCTTTTTCTTCTCTACAATTTTGCTAATAATAAAGAGGGTTGGATAATAAAAAATATAATAACTTTTCTTTATTTAAAGGAAAATCTCAGTGCCTCCAGATGTTCAGCTGCAGCTGCAACAATCCAGACTCTCAGTCACTTGTGGTCAATTTAGAATCAGACTGAAAAGCTCCAAAAGGGAATCAAACTTAAAACTCTGACCCTAACCCAATTAACC
Source organism: Gambusia affinis (assembly GCF_019740435.1). NCBI lineage: Eukaryota > Metazoa > Chordata > Actinopteri > Cyprinodontiformes > Poeciliidae > Gambusia > Gambusia affinis. The sequence continues at coordinate 249,010 of NC_057883.1, forward strand.
ATATCTGCCATGGTAAATTATTACTGATAACTATTATGAGTAGTCCGTGACATTAATATGATCAGGCAGCATGTAATCATATATATATATATATATATATATATATATATATATATATATATATATATATATATATATATATATATACTATTGTTATAAACAAATGTTATTTATTCAATGTAAAAACAAATTAAATCAATACTTTGGCAGTGCTCTCTAATGACAATGGCTATTTTTAGAACTTGCTTCACAGGCGACTGACAAGGTCCCCTCAGGCGACCAGGTCCCCCCGGGCACCGTGTTGGTGACCCCTGCGCTAGAGAACAGCTGGCCGGAATTAGCTTCATAAATTGGATCAACCTAAACGCCCCTTACTCCGCGGAGCGCAGATATCCAATATCCAACATGAAAATAACTTCACTGCAGTCGGTAACACAATAAAAATGCCGGAATAAAATTTGTTTTGATCTGTGGCCTTAAAAGATGACGCCAAGCAACTGCACCAGACGTAAACGTTATACATAATGACATTGGTTCCAAAGTTATATTAAGTTATTTGCAACACCTTGGCTAAAATTAGCGCAAGTACATTCGACACTGTATTACAATTCTATAGTAGTTTAATACAAAAATTGTTAGCTCACCTGCACCTCCCGTTACAAGGTGAAGATGTTCTCACCACAATGCAGCATTCCTCCCAACGCACATTTTCTTTAAATCTCAGAAAAATCACAATCAGGCTATTAAACAAAAGCTCTGCTCTCTCTTCTTCTTTTGTCTCAAAATATCAACTTGTATTAGGTCACATAGTAACGAAGCACAGCACCTGGTGCCTGGAGGCGCAGGGCGTAATACCCCCCACTGGAGGCATCATGTTTCTACAGAGCCGAGTCAGGCCGGTGGAAACGATGTCACTCTGAAGGAGAGCCGGTGGAAAAGGGCGTAGGTTGCCCAGTCAAGGTTGAAACTTTACAAGACTGACTAATTGTAGTGATATTTAAATAGGTGTAAAATATTGAATAAAATGTTCCACATGACTGGTTTTATTTTCACTCTCATATTTAAGTTTATGACACTCAAAATTACAATATATCTTTTTTTCCAACACACTTACTTCTATGTGAAGAGAACCATAGGTGTGATGCTCAACAGCAGGAAAAAGTCTTCCTCACCCCCAAACACAGACATGGTTTGGCTGCAGAGAAAACTTCTGACTGGCTGCCCAGTGCTGGATTAAATGTCCAGTTCACTACAGGCAGCCTGAGTCAGTCCCACTGCTGTTGGTCAGAATCAGATATCCTCATATAAAGAAACTGCAACGCACCTGTACCACCTGTTCACTCTGTGCTTCACCTTAACCTAATGTTACTACCAAGTGGTTCACAATGCTACTGATGGGATCTGGACTGGAAGTGAGCAGCTGTGAATAGAAGTTACTGCAGAACCTCAACTGACAAAAATTCAGCCAATAGCATTTGGAGCTCACCAAATATCACATGAACATTAACAAAAATACTGTAGCAATGTATTCAGATTTAATTACCAGTCAGAACCACCTTCCCAGATACGAAGATGAGCAGGACGATACGAGGCTTCACCATCCGGTAGATGAGTCCTGGGAATAACTCAGGCTCATAACTGGGAAGACATCATTCACACAGTTTATTAGTAAGACCAATGAGTAGGAATTAATCAACACCACATTTCAGGTTTGCTAATGAGCAACTCATAGAAAAATATTTTAGGAAAATACAACAATTAATGAGAAAAAGAACATTTATTCAGTGAGACAAAAAAGTTCTGTTGCAATAAAATCCCCAGAGGCACAGTTGTAGTGCCACCCCTTCTGTTCTGAGAAAACTCATTTTGGCCGCTTGTATCCGCAATCTCGGTCTTTCGGTCATGACCCAAAGCTCATGACCATAGAAGAGGGAAGGAAGATCGATCGATAAATCGAGAATATCTTTTTTCAAGTTATGGAAAAATTAAATTGTGGAAACAATTTTGTAAAATGGGTCAAAATATTATACAATAATCCCTCTGCTGAAATAATAACAGAAACATATCTAAGTCAATAAAGATCAATAGAGGCTGCAGACAGGGATGCCCATTGTCTTCTTTACTGTTCACTCTGGCAATAGAGCCTTTTGCTATTGCAAAATGCTCACACCCTCATCTCACTGGAATCACTGTTGGACCTACACAACACAGGATTTCCTTGTTCGCAGATGATGTGATCTTATTCATATCAAAATGAAGTCGATCAGTACAAATTATTGTGGAAATAATTAAATTATTTAGTGAGATATCTGGATACAAAATAAAAACAAGTCTTCTATTAATGAATGCAAATGAAAGAATTAGCCCATCTTCAGATGTATTCCAGTTTAAGATAGTTACTGAATTTAAATATTTAGGAGTACACATCTCTTCAGATCTTGAACAGGAAGCTGCGACCAATTACAAACTCATTTTGAATGAAGTAGATAATTCATTTGAAAGATGGATGCCACTACCAATATCTGAGATTGGAAGAATAAATATAATAAAAATGAACATATTGCCAAAGTTACTATAAATATTTCAGAATGTTACTCCTCTGCCTCCTCCTGAATTCTTTTCACAAATAAAGATGTTATGTTTCTTATGGAACAACAGGAAGTCCAGACTCCGTTTGTCTTTACTGTACCTCCCTTATGACCGTGGAGGCTTGAAGTGCCCAAACTTTCACTTGTATTATTACGCTGTGCAGTTGAGGTTTTTGATGTTTTATTACAGTAATCATTCTCCTCATTGGACTGACATGGAGACTCAGGATTTAAAATTGACTCTCCCTTCATATTTATATTCAAGTTCAATATTAAACCTTCTGAAACACATTAAAAATACATTTCTGAAGAATATGATAAAAGTATGGAGAGATGTAAAACATTTTTAAATGAACCAAATTCTGTCTCTGTTCAGTCCAGTGTGAGGTAACCAATTTTATGTACCTGGAAAAGCTGAATCAACATTTAAAGCATGGAAAGACAAAGGAGTCCAAATGATTCAGAATTTTTTTGAACCAGACTCAGATATACTAATGAGTTTTCAGGATCTGCAACATAAATTTCACCTAGATGGGAAACATTTCTTTTAATATCTCCAACTCAGAAACGTCATAAGAACGAATCAAAATAATAATGAGTTGACAAAACCTGCCAAGTCAACTTTAGAAAAAATGTTAACAAAGGACAGTTTGAAGAAAGGCATCATATCAGAGTTTTATCACTCAATGATGTTACATACATCTGAAGGATCTCATGATAGAAAAATACTTCTGCAGGAACAGAAGTGTCATTAGCTCAAAGATCATGACATCATTTATGACATAGTGATGTCATAGTCAAAGACTTAGACTCTGTCAGAGTCCCTGTCAGGGTCATTGTGTTCCAAGTGTTCCAAGGTAAGACCACTTTCTCTGATTGGAGGTGTTAAGAGACTCATAGCGATTGCTAAGAAAATGAAGCGTTCAACGCAGGAATCAAAAACCAAGGCCAAGTCGGTTCAATTACCTGACAATGATCCCGAATCCCAGGAGAACCTCCAGGAAAATGAATCTGAAAAAGCCAGAGACGAAACACGGCCATCCATAGTGCCAGAGAAAAATCAAAGAGCATTTTCAATATGCAGGGAGAGGCTTCTGAGTATTGAAAAAGATTTACGGATTCAGCTGGAGAATGTGTGTCAGCAGAAGGAAAATAAAATACTGGAGGTTAAACATTTTAAACTTTCCAACAAATACAGAAGGATTACAACGAAACTTCAAGAAAGCACAACAAGAATTGAGGAACTAGAACGTCAGGTAAAATTCAAGGAGCGAACTATTTCAGAGAAGACATATTCTCTCATGTCTGAAACTTTACGGAGGCGTGAACTGGCTGAGAAAGTGGCAGGACTGAAGGTGTACAAAGATCGAGCGCTGGACGCAGAAAAACAGGTGAAAGAGCTTAAAGATGACAACCAAAGATTGAAAATAAAGCTAGACGCGTCTCAGGTAAAAGCAAACTCATTTAGAAAGGAAACAGAGGATCTTAAAGTTGAGCTTAAAAAGCAGGTGGAGCTCGTGAAAACTAAAGAGAACACAATTGGCAGTCTTAAAGTTTCATTGGATGCAAAACAAAAGAAAATCGATGCTCTAAAAGAAGAGATTCAGAGACAACGCAAAATTACACAAGAGATAGAGCTGGAGGCGAAAAGAACTCGCCAGAATGAAGAAACTTCAATAAAGCGGATGAAACACAAAGACGAAGAAAATTTGAGCCTACGAAAGGAAGTCACGTCACTATACAAGTCTTTGCATGATTTGGAGAGAAAGATGTCACAACAAGATCTGCAGTGCCATGTCCTCCAGGAGAAATCTGAACAAGCTCATACAGAAAGAGCAACCCTGCAGAGAAAAAAATCAAAAACTGGAACTTTCTACAGCGAATCTTGACAAAGAGGTTGTTGAAACCCAGAAGCTCCTGGAAAAGTCCAAGGAAGAAAATCACTTTCTTAAGAAGCAAGTGGACCAGATTAAGGCAAAGCTGGCTGAAACAATTGAGAGCAGCAAGGAAAATCAGATGAGATTTGAAAAGAACCTCCTGCGTACACGAGAGGATTATAAGAAACTGAAAACGCAGAGAGAAGAAGCTCTGACAACAAACAGAAGAGCCGCAGAAGTACTTCTCTGTAACAACAGAAAAATCGGAATACAGGCTGATATAATTCGCGAACAGGAATTCAAGATTGCAGAACTGACTAAGGAAGTTCTGCGACTCCAGGAGAATGAGCAGGAATTTCAATTGGTTGAAGCAACTTATTCTAAGGTGCAAAGCTTGGGGCTAAATGAAGAGAATGGAGATATTATACTTCTCGCAGACACCGACAAGAAAACGGAAAAACTCAAAATGTATCGCTCTGAGAAACGCAGATTGTCCACAAAACTGGAAGAGAAAGAGACAGAAATTAAGGATCTCAAGCTCGAGGAGGAGAGACTGCAGAATATGGTGAAACTTCTCCAATCTAAGTTAGACTATCTGCCGGAAGATACAATGTTTAAAGTGCATGAGAGTCAGACCACCATCAAAGCTCTCAGAAAACAGATAAAAGCACTAGAGGCAGAAGTAAGTGCATATGTAGCAAGAATAAAAATACAAGAAATCGAGATCAAGGAGTTGAAAAATAAGAGTAAAGATTTCTCTTTTTTAAAGACGTTTACATCTTCTTTTTAAAGAAGATGTAAACAAAAACTGCGTCATCGGAGCATCGAATGACGCGTCGATGCGTCATCGGAGCATCGAATGACGCGTCGATGCGTCATCGGAGCATCGAATGACGCGTCGATGCGTCATCGGAGCATCGAATGACGCGTCATCGGAGCATGACATGGATCTATGGGGCTATTTCATTCTCACTAAAAAAGAAAACATGGTTGGATCAACAGATTAACTCCAAACAGTTTGATTATTTTAAGGTGATCAAGGTGTGTATACAATCACATCTACAGGCGCAGTTTGTAGAGCTGTTGCCTTGCAAGAAGGTCCTGGGTTCGATTCCCGGCCCGGGGTCTTTCTGCATGGAGTTTGCATGTTCTCCCTGTGCATGGTGGGTTCTCTCCGGGTTCCTCCCACAGTCCAAAAACATGACTGCCAGGTTAATTGGTCTCTCTAAATTCTCCCTTCGTGTAAGTGTGTGTGTGAATGGTTGTGTGTCCTGTATGTCTCTTTGCTGCCCTGCGACAGACTGGCGACTAACATGGATTTGCACCAAGCTAAAATTAGACAAAAAGCTAATGTAATCCTAAATGCTGTCAGTAGTAGGTGAGGCATCACTAGCATGTTGTCTGTAATTGACCTACTTCATTCAGTACACTAAGCATGGCTAATAAGTAAGAAAAATAGCTAATAGCTTATTTAAGGTAAAAGGCTAATGCTAAGTTCCCTAACCTGAGAGAAGAAGATAATGCAGGCTAATATTGCACAGGCTGCGGCGGTGCACTAGTCTGATGGGGATGTTGAGGCTTTTATTTTGGGTTTGATCCCTGGCCTGGGGATCGAACCCAAATTAAAATTCATTTCAGCATGAAATGAATCACGGATCGTTTCAGCATGAAATGAATCACGGATCGTTTCAGCATGAAATGAATCACGGATCGTTTTAGCATGAAATGAATCACGGATCTTTTCAGCATGAATGTAGTGAATGTAGTTAGAACTAAAGTGATGCGTATTTGTAGTCCTAAGAAGCGGTACGAGCCGCATTAACAGCCACGGAAGAAGAAGTTAAGAATAATAATAATAAAGAGGTGTTCTATTCATGCCTTCCCCTGCATATGGACAGGCCACAATAAATATACGATGCTAAATAATAAAGACATGGAAGCGAAGCTGTGAGATCCACAGACAGAGGAGGATGTTGATTCCCAGGTTCAGGTGGTGCTGGATATTCAAAGGAGGAGAAGGTGAAGCAACAATGTTTGATTAATTGGGGAACGTTTCGACTAGATTAAATTGTTTAATCCAGTTTTAGCGAGCAGCAGATGTCAGTTAACTGGTGACCCATCAGCTCTCCAGTTCAAGAAACATCAAAAAAGCTCATAAACAGGCGACCCGCCAGAACCAACACGGTAAAAAGCTCCACCGGGATCCAAACCACTCTTAGAACTACGAGAGGTTCAAACTCTGCTCATTCATTTTTAGCTTACAGAAAAAGCGCCAAACCGCCAAATAAACAAACGCAAACTGACCAATAAGATTTAAGGTTTGGGGTGCCCTTTGACCCCCACAGACTCAGACGTGCGCTACGTACAAGATGTTTTGACACATAAGATCTTTTTTTTTCTCCACAATTTTGTTAATTGTAAAGAGGGTTCGATAATAAAAATTTCAGAAATTGTACTTTTCTTTTTTACTTCAGGGAAAATCTTAAGGTAGGCAGAGTGGGAGCAGCCGTACAGCTGCAGGCGCTGCTGCCCTCCGATAAAATCCTGCAGGCGTCTGCGCAGTTCTGAACTTTAACTATGGAAAAGAGTTTTATGCATAAAGCAATTTATTTTAAATGTTTTTTATAATTAACTTTAAAAAAAATCTAAATATAAACATGTTATTTATTCAGTGTAAAAACATTAAATTAAATCATTACTTTGGCAGTGCTCTCTAATGACAATGGCTATTTTTAGAACTTGCTCCGCAGGCGACTGACAAGGTCCCCTCAGGCGACCAGGTGCCCCCGGGCACCGTGTTGGTGACCCCTGGGATAAGGCTTCCCTAGTTCTGCTGGCATAAATGGCTCAAAGTGTTATGGAGAAATGTCCAGGATCCAGATTAGGTCCTTCGTTTTCCACTCTGGCTCTCGCATTGCTCTCTCCTTTCTTTCATGTGGGAAATTATTCATATTGGCCTAAATGTTGATATTTTTTTCTTACAGCAAAAAGTTACTCAGTGTGGCATTATCTAAAATTACAACAGTCAAACACAATATGATAAATAACTACTTGGGAAAAGTTAGCCTTCCTGTGTTTACTTTGTAGACTCCAGTACAAAATGGACCAAAACGCGTCATCAATCCATCGGTGAAAAGATGGCAACCTCCATGGGTGACAAATACGTTAAAGTAATATTTTTAAGTAATTATGAGTTCTGGTGTTTCACAAACAGCATTTATTAGGTAATAGGGACATTACATATTTAGGCCAACATGTTGAACTAATCAACATGTTTGGCTGTGGGCCCTGAATCTATAACGTATGAAAGTTTAACTTGTGAATGGAATTCTGGGAATTAAACAACTTTACCATGGTATTCTAATTTTTTGGAAAGGGTCTGTATATACCTGTTTTACTTTCTGTATGAAACTTTTAGGTTTTTTTCAGATATCAAAAGTGGCTTGATGCTAGTTAGCAAGTGTTAACAGATGTGCATTTAGTCTTGGTCCCGTTTGCTTGTTCTGCCTTCAAAAATTGGATGAAGAATCAGATTTACTGATGCCATACTCCTAAATACATGTAACTTAAACAATTTCATATCACGCAAAGATTTCTAGGCAGTAATAGGACAGCTTGAACATAAATGTATTAGATCCGCATCAGCAAAAACATATTGGTCTAAAAAGAATTTACATGTTAAGCTCCACACAACTTTGGCTGAATGTTCTTTAAAATAGGATATTTGAACATCTAAAGACATTTCTACACTTCTTGTTCCTGAAACGTTCTTCAAGCAAATGACCCTCCCACTCTCTGTCTACAGTAACAACTCTATGAATAAACAACAGCATGTGCAACTTTAGACATGTTTGTTTTAAGAATGTACAGAGTTCATATTCAGTCTTTTCTTATCAGTGGGGATTCTCTCAAACATGCTGGATATAAACAATGGTAAGCCTTTATTTATTCTGTTAGTGCTTATTAAAGCCAACTGTAGTTTTTTTGTGTTTCACTTCTCATTGAAACACTGAATCATGTATTCCTTCTAACACAGCTACTTCCTCTTGCTTGGATGATCACCTGATTGTCCATCAGTTGTTGAAAGACGTTACTCTCAATGTTTTCATGTAACTGATCCATGGAAGTGTTCCTGGACAAAATTTTAGGGAAACTAACTGCCTTGGAAAGATTTGATCCTCCACATCAATTGTATCAGAAAGTTTCACTCTTTGTACCAAACAGGACATATTGTTCGTCTCTCCATGGGGAGACAAGTTTATAATAATAAACTTGACACCAGCTTTCTGCTGTTCACTCTTCTACTTCAACAGTTGTAACACATCTGCCGTTCTTTAATAGCAATCAGTCTGCTCAACTGATTGACAGTGCGATTTTAGCTGGACTCTTACAGGGTCTCTGTTGTTGATTAAATGTTTATATTTTCAAAAGATCCAATTATCTTTGAGTGAACCTGTAAAAGTCTGGTGATGGTTTACAACAGGAACCTCATAAATGTACCTGCTGAATTGTTGGTGGGTGAGAACCAGTCCTTCCAGTCTGATGGGGAAGCAGACGTCACAGCTGGCCACCATGTTCTGAATCTTAAAGTCGAGAAACCGGGCAGGGAAGCCAAGTTTCTGGACTACCCGGGCATATTTCCTCGCTGCCAGACGGGACTGCTCCTCACTGCAGCCGCTCAAACACACAAAAGAGACCAAGGCTAAACACAAGCTAAACACAGGCTAAACACAAGCTAAACACAGGCTAAACACAGGTTAAACACAGGTTAAACACAGGTTAAACACAGGTTAAACACAGGTTAAACACAGGCTAAACACAGGCTAAACACAGGCTAAACACAGGTTAAACACAGGTTAAACACAGGTTAAACACAGGTTAAACACAGGCTAAACACAGGCTAAACACAGGCTAAACACGGCTGCAACCTTTTTCAGAAGTTGCAGCATTACATGGAACTATTTGGAGGTCTTAGCTTATTCAAAAACTAAAACTTCACCAAAAATTGTCCCCCAAATGGAATTTCCAGATTTTTATGTAATCAATAGTGGGCGGAGCCAAACTGCTTTATGGCTCCCCTGCAGATTAATGTTTATATCTGGACATTTGGAGCATGTGCACAACGCTGGAGGGCAAAAAGACTATTCTTTCACAAGCCATCCATTGCTGTCCTGCCATGGCAAAACAATCCCATTAACCACTTGAAACCTAAAGATGTAGGTGTAAATAACCCCAAATTAAGTTCCCTGTTGATTGGATCCCCTTTTTGTGGCTATTGCCTTTGTTTTGTATAATATATGGTTGACTTAAAATTTTTAATATGATGCCTGGTGGTTGAAGCACAGCAGAATGGCAAATTCCAATTCCTTGACATTTGCATAAGGTTGGTTCTAAATCACAAATGCATAATTACATACAAATGTTGGTGTGGTATTTTGATGACATCAGTGCCGTAAGGCAGAACGAAAATGGCGTAAAACTCAACTTCACGTTCATTATGACATCTATAAAGAAAAACTACGTTACTATCATTTAACACTCAAACATGCAAGACAGGCTTTCTTTGCAGATGTCATAAACAAAAACATTAACAATGCTCCAGCTTCATTAGCAACAGTTGACAGACTCACAAACCCTCCTATCACGTTACCACCTGAATTTCAGTCTAATGCTGCCTGCAACCAGTTTTCCAGTTTCTTTTCAGAGAAAATTAAAAAATATCAGAGGATTAATCTGCACATCCACTATAAAGTCAGAACCAACACTGAACCCAAACAAAACAAATACAGGAAAAATGACCCAATTTCAACTACTTAATTATAAAACCCTAGAGGAAATTATAAGTCAACTCAGCTCCAGTTCCTGCTGTCTGGATGTCCTACCCTCACATTTCTTTAAGAAAGTTCTGCCTGTTGTTGCTACTGATCTGATCCAAATAGTAATTCATGGCTCTCATCAGGCGTTTTCCCCCAGGCTTTGAAAACAGCAGTAATCAAACCACTGATAAAACAGAACAATCTAGACAAATCACTACTGCAGAATTACAGGCCGACCTCTGACCTCTGACCTCCCATTCATCAGCAAAGTTATTGAAAAAATTGTGTAAACAGTTAAATAGCTTCCTAACGATAACCAACTGCTTTGACTCCTTCCAGTCTGGTTTCCAATCTCACCACAGCACAGAGAGTGGCCTAGTCAAAGTGTTCAATGACATCCATATAAATACGGACTGTGGGAGAACCACAGTTCTGGTTCTGTTGGACCTCAGTGTTGACCATGACATATTACTGAATGGACTGGAGAGTTGGGTCGGACTCTCCGGTCCAGAGATTAACTGGTTTGAATCTTACATAAAGAACAGGGATTTCTTTGTTTCAATTGGAAACTTCTCATCAAAGAGGTCAAAGGTCACATGTGGGGTACCCCAAGGTTCAATCCTAGGACCCTCTTATTCAATATCTATATGCTCCCTCTGGCTCAGGTTATAACAGGAAATAATATTAGCTACCATAACTATGCAGATGACACACAGCTCTACATTACGATGTCACCAGGTGACCTTTGATCCCATCCAATCACTGAACAGATGTTTAGAACAGATAAATGTGTGGATGTGCCAAAACTTCCTCCAGCTGAACAAAAACAAAACTGAAGTTATTATTTTTGGACCTAAAGAGGAACGATCTAGAGTTATAGATCTAGAGTTATAGATCTAGAGTTATAGATCTAGAGTCAGTGCACAGCTTCAGTTATTACAACTAAAAACCAGCGATCAGCCCGAAACCTGGGAGTAGTGATGGACTCTGACCTGAACATTCAGAGATTGATTCTATGTTGCATTGTGTTTTTGTGTCTGATTTGATGTTAAGCACTTTGAAATGCCTTGCTGCTGAAATGTGCTGTACAACTAAAATTTGATTGATTGATTGATTGATTGATCACTGAAGCCCCACCACTCATAGAAAATACTGAGAAATATTGGGTAACTCCTCCAGCATCTCATAGAATCTCCTGGAACATTTACAGCTTTTCAATTGGTCAAATTCTAAAAAAAAAAAAGAATAAAACATTTTCTGAAATTCTCTTCAAAAGGATCATAAAAAGGTAAAATACTTTTAAATCCAGTTCTAAAATAAAAATTCAACAGCCTAATCCAGATGAGTAGAAGAGACTGACCTTTTGGCTCCTGTACAGACCATCTTCCCTGAGCTGAAGATCAGTGCTGTTGTTCGAGGCTCACGGATCCTCATGATTACAGCTGCAAAGCGCTGGTAAAAATGGATGAAAATTAATAAGTTAAATACATGAAGACTGAAAATGAGAAAGTAAACGGTGGAGTATCACAACTGTGTACCTTTGGATTGTATTCTGCATTTCTGGCTTGGAGTGCAATAAATTTTAGATCCAACGGACAACCAAGGTTTACAGTGGAGACAATGTTTCTGGGTAAAGAAACAAAGATAACAGTGCCTTGCATATGGAAAAGTATTCAGTTAAATAATTACTGCTTAAACTCTTTATACATCCAAAAGTGACAATTTATTTGTAATGGGATACTCAACCAATCTTTTAATCCATTGCTTTTTTCTTTTGTACATCTAAAAAAATGTAAACAAAGATTTACTCTTTAAAGATGATATCCTATATGTGATTATAATACTTAATATCAAACAAAATGAGCGACTATGATTCAGGGGGATCAGCTGTGGAATCATTTTCAGATCCCTCTTGTTAAGGTTTCTGCAACGTAAAGGTTGCCACGGGAGATTAAAGGATTTCTCAAATACACATGAAAGAACCAAAGCAATACTCCAGATATGTTTTTGATAGGAACATAACATTAACACATTATGTAAAGCTCAGAAAAGTCCATTTTACATTATTCTGCTCCTTTTTTCTTAAGAGCAAGAATAAGAAAATAAAGTGAAAAGTCCTCTACTCAGAGATTATTTTAATTTATGATATAAACCAAAAACCCATTGTGAAAGATACCAATTTTTAGCTATAACACACCTACGGACATCTTGTGATGTGAGGCAATTGGCTCCGCTTTAATTCCAAAAGCCTGTGTTATACTCTATAATATTTATGTACATAATATTAGATTATATTAAAAAACATTTCTTGTTCTGATCCTCATATGTGCACCAGCTGATTTTTCCAACAAACTTATTTTCACCCCCTAATCTACATTTGTCTCTGCACTACAAATGTAATATCCAGCCTGGTCAGCAAACTAAAAATATGATCCCCAACTGTGCAAACCCTAACAAAGTACATAAAAGATATTTCAGTGGCATTTGTAAACTTACTGTAGCTGTGGAATGATTCCCGATTTCTCTGTCACAGGGGTCATTGGAGTCATCGGGGTCATTGGAGTCATAGGACAGAACGGGGAAGCATTGCTCTCCGATCCCAAATTGACTGGAACTTGACGTTTCACTGCAGCAATATTGTGCAAATCATCATCCAGATTTATGCCACTGTCCTCCAAAACATCAAGCTCAGCATTTTGATTTGTGGCTGCTGTAGCTAGGGCTAAAAGAAAAATAAAAGACCTTAGAAAGAGAAAAAAAAAACTGTGAAGTTTACTTATTTTTATAAAGTGTGCCATGTGTATTAGAATGTTGGAGTTATGTCAGTAAGTTTGAAATGTAAAATTTCTGACTGTATATTTTCAGTTATTTTCAGGTCATTGCCAACATTTTTCAGAAAAAATGTGAGTTAATTGAGATGCATTTACTACAGATCAAACTTTGCTTAAGTGATTGAAGACATGGATTTAAAATCACAGTTAGGTACTTTTTTGCCCTGCTTCTATGTTATGATTTGAGTCAACAAATATTTTTATGGTTTGAAAGTAATTTGAGTTTTTTATTATCCAATTGTTTTCAGACATTTTTGGTTGCATTTTGTGTGATGAACAAAGTAGTATATCCAATATCTGAATAGACAAAGTGGAAAATGTTATAGGAGAGATGGGGTAAGTTGAATCAGTAGGTATGACAACCCACCCCCTTTATTTAGGCAATTGTATACAATTATTATGAGACCATAAATTCAGCACATCTCTTTATTTTACTGTTATTTGTTGCCTGTGGTACTGTGATAAGTATGTTTATTTTAATATATATATATATATATATATATATATATATATATATATATATATATACACATTACCTTCCAGCTTTAATAACTGCTACCTGAAAGCTAAAATATGTATACCAAACACACTGAAAATTTGCCAGCAGATTCAACCAAGTAACATACAGATGTGCTTATATTGCATGTCATTTTTTCTAAAGATTTGGCTGTGGGGTAAAGTGAGCCAGTGCACCAAGTAAATGCATTCAATTTTGCAGAAAAAACAAAAACAATCACTGGTTGTGTCCCACAATCTGCTGTACCCTTTTTGTGAGGAAGGGTCAGTCAGGATCAGAGCTGGAGCTGCTGTTCTTCATTCTTCTGTCTCACAGCTCAGCTTCACAATGTCAGGATTTAACTATGTGTAAATAACCCCAAATATCCCTAACAAATGGATCAACCCAAGGAAAAGGCTTTCCATGTGGTTTGAGCCTCACTCTCTCTGTCTCCTTGCAAATTTATTATATTCAAAAAGTTCACTCAGCCACAGTTTTAGGGTAAGATAATTCAGTAATTTTTGTAACTTATGTGCTTTTTCTGTTCTGCTGAATTTTGTCCTTTGGGCTGTAGCTTCTAAGCTCTGCAAATTAAAGTAATTAAAATCTTACTGGAAGCTGTGGAAATTTGATTATTGATATTGTGCCCTTAAAGAGTTTTTCATGGCATTAAATGCTGGTTGCTGTGCTCAACAAAAGTATCAGAGGTTTTCATTGGTTGCTTTGACCAAGAAAGTAAACAAAATCCCAGAAGTCCATTTTCCCAAATTTCTAAAAAAAAATTCAGCCCAAGTCCAAGTGCAATTCTGGTTGCTGCAGATTCTCAGTCTGACCAGGCCACCAGCTGAAGTGGGGTTTGATGTTTGGCGGCTGGAGGCCGACGTATTCACCTCGACACCAGCTTAAAAAGACCGCTAGTTGACCTGCTTGGGACCAGCTCACTAGGGTCAAGAGGTTCAGACGCTTTGAACGAAGAGTTGATTCAGGCTGCTTTACTTTGGTGACAAACAAGCCCTCATGTCAGCATAAGCTTTGTACATAAAATAAGCATTTTAGCTATGAATGGATTGAGTGTATGTAAATCAACAGCCAGGCATGCTTTGGCAGTTTTCTTTTACATTTATTCAGACATTTTCTCAATATTATTGTTAGGGTTATGCTGAATAGCCTAAAGATCTATTCTTTATTTATTAAATTATCACCTACAAGTATCCTTAAGTTGGTTTTTTTATTATTATTTATTAGCTATTAATATCTGCATTGCATTTATTTTGTCTTGTTCATTTATATTCTTGTAGGCCACATGAAAAAATGCTATAGGAGGTGAACTGTAGCCCTTACTCATCAGGAGTAAGGGCTACAGTTCTTTGGAGCTAATATTCATTCATCTTTGTCTATGATGCAGATGTGTTGTAAAATTTACTGTACAAGCAGCAGTTATTCCTGAATTAACATGCCCTTATGAACAAAAAAGAGCAGCAGCTAATTGGATAATAACAAAGCCCTTTAGTACCTGTGATACTAGAGCTTTGATTGCTGAGGTCATCAGGTAGGAAGCTGAGGTCTAGATCATTACCCAACCTGCCACTTGTTTCAGTCTCACCCAATAGGTTGAATGAATTCTGTGAGTTGGTGCTTGATGCATGTGACTGTTTGAGAGAGCTTTGAAGATCAAGCTCCTCCTCAACCATGTAGCTTGGGTCCTGCAGGAAAACAAAGTGAAGAAGGGTTACTGTGGGGCTGCCAGCCGGGGAGCAGAGGGTACCAGAATTGAGACCTAACACTATCAAATTATAGCTAAGAATACTGTTTTCAAAATAAGCCTATTGGTGATGATAAAATAAGTTAGATAAACCATTTCAATTATCTTTGTGTCAAACTGCCCTTAATTACAGGGAAAAAAGAGAGAGAGTGCTGCATTCTTCTGGATGTAGATGTCAGATGTCTCTCCAGAGCCACAATTTGGAGCCACTTCTCCAAATTGTGGCTCCACTGACCCAAGTATTCCAAATGGCCACAGGCACTACAGTTCCTTTTACCTCCCATCAAACACAAGAGCTGTCCTCTGTTGCTTATCAATCATAATGTCCTGATGAACAGACACAAACGGACAGCGTTGTCCGTTTGTGTCTGGAAGTCCCATAGTTAATTTCTAATAGTTACTGAATGCTGTGAGCAAGGGCCTTACCCAAACAAAGCTGTCAGCTGACCTGGGTTTTCAACTACAATTTCCAATCTAAAGTTTAAACATCATTTTATTAATCTGCTCACTACAATAGAAATATTTATCAGTCTACTGTTTATGAATATCTCCAAGAAATTTATTTTAGACTCCAGCTAAGTTGTTCTACGATTAAGTTAGTAACCAATATTATACTCACTAAATGAAACATTATCATTGATGTAAACCAAACTTTTAGATATCTGAGCAAAATATCTATCTGAACCCAGAATGTCAGAAATTTGTAGCCAAGTGCATCTCTATTAATTTGAATATCACTGAAAAGGTATTTCAGCATTTCTATTCCATATGTTAAACTCATTCCACAAAGCACTATATGTTATGTCATTTGTCTATTTCAGTGGTTAGGGCTAAAACTGAGAAAACACAAAATTCAGGTTAAAAGACAACATACTATAAACATTATACAAGACAAACAAATAATTATAAATTATTATGCTCCCACCTACAAAATTATGTTGAGGACTGCTGATTTGAACTATGTTACACATCCTCCACAAAGAAGGTAAGAAATATCAAGAAGCTATCTAAACACAAAGTACTGTAATATAAGCATATAAATGTGTTGAGTAGGAAGAAAAAGTATGGCTCAGACAATGTTCTTTTATTGTAAATACAAGAAATTAAAATTAAATGGTCAATATGTCAATAATTGTCTTGACTGTATGTTTCACATTTTGAAATACATTGCTGAAATTAATCAATCATTCAATGTCAAGGTTGTTATATTTGTATAAGTGAATCGTAGGGCCCTGTAAAACTTGTAAGACTGCATAATGTCACAAGCTAGTGATGGGCTATCTGAAGCCCCGTTTCGAGGCTTGTGTCGTTTTGTTGAAAACCACGTGACTGGCAACAAACGATGCCTCACATTGCCTGGGTCACGTGACTGCTTCATTTTGCGTGTCGGTTTTCAAAATAAAAGCGTGATGAGCCGCTGCTTGATCGCATCAGAGGAGTATTAATGATTTTGATGATGGCATTCATCAAAATGTAATGTTTGTTATTGGTTTTCTCAATGGTTGATTATGGCATATTTTGTGACTTTATATTTGTGTGTTTTTTATTATGTAAAGCACTTTGAAACTGCACTGTTGCTGAAATGTGCTACACAAATAAACTTAGAGCCAGCAAGAAGAAAAATATCTGAGATCAGGGAATACTTGAGATGATTCACTCACAACATTCTTAAATAACAATAATTAAACCCTTCACCTCAAAAAATTCTCACCTTCTTGAAATTTCCACTATTTCTTTGTTTTGCAAAAATATATCAGTCTTAAACAGCAGAAACAGACTTAAAGCTGTTGGAAAAGTAAAATTCTGGCCTGGTGAGTAAAAATATGAGGGATCAGATCAGAGAGCCAATAGAAATCCAAGAAAAAGAGAAATTTTGAGAATTTTAGTTTTTCAGGAGGCAAATCAAAACTCAAAGAAAACTGTCTGCCCCAACAAGCTGCACTCTGAATACATTAAAACAAATGTCTATTGTCAAATCAGTCAGTGACAAAATAAAACAGCCACTGACAGTAAACATATACCAGGATTGACTACAAATAATTTTAATAACTAAAAACATTAGTTAAATAGGATTTAATTAACTCTCCTGTTACTAAACGTGAGTTTGACAAAAACCTTTGTGACAATATTGCATTAACTAATTGTTTTTAAATATGTCTGTCTGAGTAACAAGGCTGTCACAGTTTGAACAGCAGATGTCACTAGTGAGAAATGAATGAAGCATCGAGTGATGAACCTTTGGGTAAAGCAATGGACCGGGAAGCTTCATGAGGCTTCATTTGACCATCATTATCACAAGCTCTTTTATACTACAAGTTACTTTAAATACAAAATGTAGTTATTTTCTTTAAAATGAAATTCTGTTCGATCTTTTAAAGTACAACACTAAATGAGTCATTCAATAAATCAATGTAGTTAAATCTTAAGCTGGTTTATTTATTTATTTTTGCATTTTAATCTGGAAAATGCTTATGGAGTAAAATATGGTTTTAAGTTTAAGATTGGCTTGTGAAAACACTAAAGTTTCCCTCCCAGTTTAGGACCAGGACCAGCATAGAAGTGCTTAAATCCACTTTTCCAGCACAGTGCTATATACTCACATTTGCGATAGAATCATCAAAGTAACGTTCCAATGCCAAATCATCCATGATCCTCCACAATATGGCCTAATTCAGATGTCAGGACTGTTTCTGCACACGCAGAGCTGCACAGCTGTATCCAATCATGCATTCAGACCTTTTCAATGTAGAAGCTGCTGCCGTCTCTCAGCAACACCTTCTTGTTAGTGCGTCCCTAGATGTGTTTCCTTTACAAAATGTGTGCGAATTTTTGTCTGTATTATGAGGATTAAATTGCGGCGCAAATAAAATTAATTTAAAAAAATGTATGTTGCCTTGATCAGATCAGTGTTGGATTACGGATGTGTAGTTTATAGGCAGGCTGTAAAAACAGTAATTAGTAAATTAGAAGTAATTCAGAATTAACCTTTGAGATTACGCTGTGGAGCTTTGAAGACATCTCCATCTTTAGCAGTGCAGATGGAAATGGGGGAAATTCCTTTATATTTAAGACAAAAGCAAATTATGCTGAATTATTGGTGGAGTTTGCAGGGACATAAGGAGGAGAATAATCCAGCAGTAAGAATCCCAAGACCTTGCTGGGAGAGTGGAAAAGATAAAATAGACTGTTTTGCATGGGTAGCAGATAAATGCGTTAGGGAAATGGGTAGCACAGGTGTCAAACTCCAGTCCGCAAGAGCCGCTGTCCTGCAACCTTTGCCTCTGCTGTACCACACCTGAGTAGAATAATTAGGTCATTAGCAAGGCTCTGGAGAACTGATCTACACAAGAAGGAGGCAATTAAGCCATTTGATTCCAGTGCTTTGTTCCTGTGACAGATCTAAAAACTGCAGGACAGCGGCCCTCCAGGACTGGAGTTTGAGACCCCTAGTTTACAGAGAAAGAGGTTTTGTGCTGTGGTGCTTTATCCAATTACACCTTTTTGGTTGTTTCCATATGCGACTGCTGATCCAAACGTTTATAAAAAAATACAAGTTCATAAAGACACAAACTCAAATAAAGACTAGGTTTATGTGGATGCCTGCTCATAAAGATATAGAAGGGAATAATATGGCAGATCATTTAGCTAAGGTGTTTTTAAAACAAAGTAGAATTATGGAAATAGCGTAATGTAAATCTGAAATAAAATCACTTATTAAGAGCAAAATAAAATCCGAATGGCAACAATCGTGGGAAGAAAGAACTAAAGGTTGTCATTTATACAATATACCATATACCATATACCATGGGAAAACAGGCATTGTTCTGTTGGTTCATGTGCTTCTTCCGACGTTCAAAGGCCACAACAAGAATCCAAATCAGCTCATATCAAATTGTGGACCATGTTGTCCTTTATGTGGTTATTCTAATGATTCTATTTCTTGTGTAGATTGTGTTGAGGCACTTTCTCATTACTTTGTTTGCTATTTGCTATATATAGTTAATAGTTTTTATTATTCGTCTTCTTAACATTTTGTCAAAGATGGGAGCCAGTGTTGAAGGGTTCCTCATTGGTGTGGGATCAGGACAGCCCTTCCTCCTGCATGTTGGTGAAAACAAGAGCAGCACCATAGACACTTCACCATCAGTGATCACATGACCATCCATGGCAGCTTTCGATGAACTTTCAGAGCACACCTCACCTTCAGTGCAAAGCACCATGAATTCCTCTACAACTTCTTCACCTACAGTTTTCAACATTGATGGAATTTTTGCATGACACTTGAGGTGCTTGCTTGTATTTTGCCTGGCAGAGTGGACAGTCTTTTTTATGATCATTTATATGTATACTGTATCAATAAGAGGATTTGTTTAATGTTTCATGTATTACAGTCACTGTAGCAAGCAGTTTTCTGAAATGTGTGGAAAAGAAAAAGAAAGAAAAAAAGGTCATACTGTATGCCCTTTGCTGTATATTGGTGTCAGTGCTCTTTGATGATGTTCTTGTTTTGAAATACAAGTAGAATCAAACTACAGCTTATGTCGGGGTTTTTGTAGATTCAAGTGACATCTAATGTTTTTTAAAGTGAATTTGGGGATTATTGACTGCCAGTATTTTTTGTTGAAGGTTTTATTGGCTCTAGTGGCCTTTATTTGATAGTGAATTGACAGTAAAATGGGTAATGACAGAACGGGGAGAACATGCAGCAAAGGCCAGGAAGCGAACCTGCAACAGCCGCATTGAGGACTAAGGCCTCCATATGTGGGTTGTGCTGAACCCCTGCACCACCACAGCACACCCTACCAGTAAGATTTTAAAATTCAGATTTCTATGTTGATCTATATTTGACACTATTTTGTGTTAGATTAACACATTCATAGCGCTAACTTTTGACACTACACACTAGTGTTAGGTACATCAACACAGATGTGTGTTACATTTCAATTAGTGAGTGTTGATTCAACTGTATCACAAATAACACTTTCAAAAGTGTTACTTTAACACAATCAAGAGTGGATAAAGACACTTCCAAATTTGCTGTGTATCTTCAAACTCTTATAAAACAGACATGAGCAATTTCAATACTAGAACATCTACCACACTTAATATTTTCTGATTAGTTTTCTGCTTCTTTTGTCATAATGAACTGAGACATTTTTCAGATGAATGTATGACATACACTTTTTAATATGATCTAATATAAAAAACTACTGATTAGACTAATTTTAATCAAATTGTGATCATTATATCTAAGAAAAGTATTCTACTGATTAAGTTATGTATTTATTAAATCATGAATCTAAATCTAACCTAAATTGAGGCCTACTCAAAACCATCATGACAATCTAATATTTCAACATGCGCTAAAGTTAAACATCATGAAAACTAGCATAATTAAACTACTACTTCCAACACTATGTAGCATTAATTATATTACTCAAGTAAATGAAAAAGGTGCAGTGCAGTAAAACGTCTCTTATTAGGAGCTTTTTCCAAAAATGTTACTCAGGTGAATGTAACAAGTAGCCTACTTCTGACTCTGTGGGCGGGCAATGCCCGCTTCTTCCCCCTGACATCCTTAATATTGACTCTCTTCCGACCTTCAAAGCACAACTGAGAAAGTTAGCTTCCTTTCTCACTTATTATTATTATTATTATTATTATTATTATTATTATTATTATTATTATTATTATTATTATTATTATTATTATTATTATTATTATTATTTATTATAAGTTGCTTCGTCGGTCATATTTCAGTCCGTTTTCTCATCAATATGCCAGAGATTAGCCATGTGCGTTCCCACGACAGGACCTGCATTTCTCAGACCATCAGATGGTGGCAGTACTGCACTCTACTTAGCGATTTGTTTCAAGAAGAAGAAGGAGGAAGAGGAAATGCTTTATGTACAGGAGCAGTAAAACAACGAGGAGGACCTTGAAAACAACACCTATTAATGTTTATATGAAGTGCAAAAGTCAGTTCGAATTCGAAGCATTAATGAAAGAAACAGAAGAGAAGAAATAATAATTAGTAGATTAAGAATAGGTCATACCTACTTAAATGACATGCTTTATTTAATAGGGAGGAAAAATAGTGATAAATGTGAGAGATGTGGAGAAAAAGAAAATGTAGAACACATACTGATGAATTAAAGAGAATAGTTAGAAGTATAGGCCATGAATGGAATCTTAAAGGTAACATAACAGATATTCATAAATTAAGGAAAGCATTGTTTATCTATCTTAAGAATACAAAATTAAAAAATAGAATCCAATAGATGTGAAGTTACGCTGCTACACACTCATGTACAGTAGGTGGCGGTATGCACCTTAAAGTTGCTTGTGATCCGCCATAATAGAAAAGAAGAAGAAGGAAACGCTTTAGAAACAAACGAAACCCCAAACAACTCGGTGGCTCCACGTTCATTTCAGAGTTCATTTGAGTTCATTTCGAAGTTTTTTGAAAAAGTGACCTAGATAATCGTGGAGAGGTAGAATGTAAAAGGAAAAGAGAGTGACCCACGGCAAGCTACGAGTTCTGTAGCTTTGATAGTTTAGCAGCTTACTATAGTTTAGCCTTGCTTACATGTCTATGGCGTCCCCAATAGATCTCCCACTGGTCGGCCCGGCTTCATCCTCACTCTCAGCTGCGGAGAGAAAGTTGCCTTTTCTTCGTCAGCAGCTCCACTCTGTTGTCTCCCCGAGTAGTGTGATGGTGGAGTCGGTTGACGAAGCTGAGGGTCTGTACGTGGCGGTGGAACGCTGTCCCCTGTGCACCACCTCACGCCGTAGGCTTACTTGTGCCCGGTGCATTCAGGCCGGAGACTTCGTATTCTTCGACGGGAGGAACAATGAAAGGTATAAACTGGCAGGCGGAAAAGAGCTTTATAGAAGAGCCCATAGGGATTACTTGAAGAACCCCTTCAATTTCAGTGTTTGTTTTTTGATTAATATATGACTATAAAGCTATGATGATTTTAATATTTATCAGTCCCCAGTTAAGTTAGTTTTAAGTTGGGTATTCGACACTCGGACAGTGGTTTACTGCAAAGATCATTGCTTCTTGTATGTGACAGAGATGACTGTTAGTTTAGGGGCAATCAGCAATTTTAAAAAAAACTTTATTTAGTCAAAGTAAACACAAACAAGTATGGCAATTAACAATAATGTAACTCTATTGTTGGTTTTTATTCAGATGACGTCATCCAATGGAGATGGAGAAGTAAATGCAGCCCATTTATTTCGGTTGGAAGAACAGTCAATCGTTGTTCTTGTGATTTTCATTGTTCAGTTTCCACTCCTCGTTTGGCACTATGACGCATGGCATCATTTCTAAAACTTTATGTGCAGATCAGCTGGGGTGAAATTACAATTTAGTTTCCTTATTATTACATCCTTAAAAACGACAAGGATCTGGAGTAAGCGAGGACAGGGGAAGCTCAGGGGAACAGAGGGGAAAAGGTAGAGGGGAGTGCCTCTTCCCCTTTATTTATATATATATATATATATATATATATATATATATATATATATATATATATATATATATATATATATATACACACACACACACGTATGTCAGACTGGTGTTTGACAGGAGCTTTTGATGATTGTACTTGTCTCTATAGATACTCTGAGAAATGGGGAAGGCTACAGAAGCTTGAGGAAGAGAAGGAAAGACTGCAGCAGAGGTAAAACATAATGGAGCAAGTTACAAATGCATGTTCAGCTTGTGATTGCTGTTATTATTAAGCATTAATAATGAATTTTTACAATTTTTACCTTCTCAGAAATAACCTTTTCCACATTGTGTTAGAAATATAAGATATGGTGTTATTTTTCCTCGCAGTGTCCTACGTGTGATGGGCAGGCGGCTACAGGCTGATGAGATGGTGAGTTCATATCTGTTACAATTAGGGTTGTAACAACACATAGCAAGAAGAAATGAGATACTGAGGTCAAAAGAATGAAACAGGATGATATTAAAAAAAACTTAAGATAAAATTTATGCTTAAAACATGTTTCCCTGCTTTTTTATAGATTTTTCATACCTTTTTAAAGTTTTTATTTTTATGCAGTTACAGATCTAACTGAATTAAGGATGGGAATTAAATTAGATTCTTTAAGTACCAACCAAATTCTGTGTGTATTGCAGAGTACCTATTAACATAAAATCCAACGGTACCTAAAAGCATCATTGTGACGGTATGGAGGAAGAGTGGGGGATTTTCAATGCTTGTCCTGAATGCAGCATAGCCCTGGCAAGACCTTATTGACATCAGCAGCCCCTAGTTCAATAAACTAAGTAAACATAGCTGGTAGAAAATGCTCAAATATATGTCTCCACTTCTCAAATTACTATGCAAATTATGCTTTTTGCAATATTTGCGACACAAAGTACAAGGCCAGTGTTGGATGCACACATAACTTGAGAAAACACCTGTGTAACAAGCAACCCACAAAAACAGGTTAATTAATTTAATATATATATATATATATATATATATATATATATATATATATATATATATATATATATATAGGAAGTTGGGCCTAATCAGAAGATTTTAAATTCGAGAGAACCCAGGTGTGAGCAACAACAGAACACACAGTGTCTATAAGAAAAGAGCAAATATTTAATATAATAAACAATTGTGGATCCACATTTAAAACAGACAAACAAATACTGCGCGCTTTTAAAAAAAATAATAAATAAATAAATTGAATACTTCAGTCTCCAAGGAATCAAATGAGACTCCAATGAGTCTCAAAGTCTCTCAGCTGGTGACCAGTCGGGTCACTATCTACCCGTGCGCCTGGTCCTCTGGGCTGGGGCTCGCCATCCAGGTTCAGGAGAAGAGGGTCTTGGAATCTTTGGTCCTCCAGGCCAAAGATGTATCATACAAGCTCCATAAAAAAAAAACCTGACCTATAACAAGGCCAAAGTAAAACATTTTAGCACATAAGATGCTATTTAATCATTTCTCAAGTTCTTCTTATTTTTTTTTCTTTCATGTTGTATAACAACAAGTTATCAGAACACAATTATTTCCAACATATTAGTAAAACTAAAGAGATTAGCTTATATGTGGTTAAAAAAAGAATATAATATACATGCAATCTTAAAATAAATGCAATTACATAAAACAAATACAACATACACAACAATAACAATACAAAATCTTACAATCCGTTTTATTTCATATTAAATTTGATAATTTAATAGGTATTTTAGCCAATTTTCACCAAATTTTCTTAACCAACTGCCGAGCGCGTGCGATGACTCACCGATGCTCTGAGCCGTCAACGGCTATTTTTCGGGCTTCAGCTGTTCACGGGGGAAACCCTCTGAGATCTAATAAAACGAATTTAGTACTTTGAATTACATATTCAGTCAATTTATATTAATATTGATTTCCTTACCAACCTCCAGATTTGCCAATTTCTTTCTAGCTCTTTAAGGAAACAACCGTCAGCTGTTAGCTCTCAAGCCTTTCTGCTGCGCTCCGAACGAAACAACCGCCAGCTGTTGAAAGGGGCGGGACAATCAACCCCATTGGCCGACGCGAAAACCGACCGCGCCAGCCATTGGCTGCACAACCCCCCAACAGAATCTAAAAATAAAAGCCTATTTCAATTTTTTTTTTTTTTTTTTTTTTTTTTTTTTTTTTAAGATTTACGTAATTACCTTTTAGTTCTTTTGGTAGAATAAGGCATTGAGTCAACATCTATTATTTTTTCTTGTGTTTTTAAACACTGGGTTACACCTGGCTAAGCACAAGATTTTTCCTAAGGCTGAAGAGTGCACAACGTTCCACAGCCTCAGACCTACCACTCCTGCATTGGCCTCTGCTAGCACACCTGCATCTATCAGCAACTCTTCCTCTGTAGCTGGCAACACGGACAAACAAATGTTTAATACATTTGGTGATGGCGACAGCAACATTAATGAGGCAAGTGATGGAAAAAGACAAATAGGAATACAAATTGTGGAAGCAACATGTGGAAGCAGCATTCAGCATCTATGCACCAAAAATCTGGGACAAACTTCCAGAAAACTGTAAAACAGCTGAAACACCGACTTCCTTTAAATCTCAACTAAAAACCCACTTGTTTAGAGTTTTATTTGAAACGTAATCAATTGCAAATTTATTGACGGAATCTGACTTGATGTGTTTTTATTGTTGATTCTATGTTGCATTGTGTTTTTGTGTTTAATTTGATGTAAAGCACTTTGAAATGCCTTGCTGCTGAAATGTGCTATAAAAATAAAGTTTGATTGATTGATTGATTGATGTGCTGGGGGTCGTTGGTGGTGAAGTGACCTTGAATTTTCTGGGCGTATGCGGCTTTGGCCCTCACAATCCCTTCAGCCAATTCTTTCCTTGCTTGTCGGAGTGCTGATGCCTCGCCTACCCTGAACGCAGCATCCCTGACTTTCAGAAGCTCTCACCTCAGCACTCAGCCAGGGTTTCTGGTTCGGGTAACAAGTTACAGTCCTGGTGGTGGTGACATCATCAGCACACTTGGAGAAGAACAGAGGAGATGTATTCCTCCAGGTCCACCCCTCCTTCATAAGTTTCTGCCTCTCTGAAGACCTGCCAATCTGTACACTGAAAACAGTCCTGGAGAACACAGGCTGTATCCCTGGGCCACACAGTGACTGTCTTCTTCGTTGGTCTAATCCGTCTCATCAGTGGACGACATGCTGGCGCCAGCAGGATGGAGATGTGGTCGGAGAGGACAAGATGGGGGCGAGGAAGAGCTCTGTACGCACCGTGAATGTTGGTGTACACACAGTCCAGAGTGTGTGGGGTAAAAACTGGTAAAAACTGGGCAGAGAGTCCATCAGTTTCACATGGTTAAAGTCCCCCGCAACCATGTAAAACACCTGTGGGTGTGTCATTTGCAGTAAGATAATGGTGTCATGTAGCTCCTTCGATGCTTCGTTGCCGTTAGCAATTGGAGGGATGTAAACAATGGGGATGAACACGGCAGTAAACTGCCGATGCAGATAGTACGGCCGACATTTGGCTCTCATGAGTTCTATCACCTCAGAGCAGCAGCTTTTAACCAGTCCACAGTTTGTACACCAACCTTCACTCACGTACATACAGAATCTTCCTCCCCCTGTTTTTCCTGACCGTTGGTTGCAGTCCTCTCAGAATAACTGAAGACTGTTGATCTTGAAGGCTGAGTCTGTTTCGCTTAGGCGAAGATCTGCACAATTCTTCATCTCTGCAGAAACTCTCAGCCTCAGATGTAACAAATCCACTTTGTTATCCGGTGACCAGACATTGGCCAGAAACGCAGGCCGAATAGGTGGCTTCCTAGCCTTAAGCTGGGCCAACGCACCGCCCGCTTCCCACTCTTCTGTTTGTGGGCACCTTTTCTTTTGACTGTTGCTCCTTGCACCCTGTGTGTGCTAGTCCGTTGTCTCCCATGTTCGGATTTCAGCCTCGGTGATTAACAGCTGAACTGTCTTTGTAGCAAATCCTGCTTTAAAGTTCTCCATAACAGCATCTCGGACCTGCCTGGTGTGTTTTTTGGTCTTCATGATGCTCTCTGTGCTTTAAACCCTACTACTAGTGTTTGTCCATGACTACTACTACTTCTTCTATAGCGTTTTATGGCAGTTTACAAACTTTGTGTTTTACCGCCATCACCTGGATGGAGATATAATTCAGAAATTAATTTTTCCATCCATCCATCCATTTTCTGTTCACCCTTGTCCCTAATAGGGTCGGGAGGGTTGCTGGTTCCTCTCCAGTTACATTCTGGGCGAGAGGTGGGGTCACCCTGGACAGGTCGCCAGTCTGTCGCAGTTCATTTTTCCTATATATCCTAAAATCTTAAAATAACTTAATTATATTCATACTTATACACTCACACACACATACCGTAATTTGCGGACTATAAGCCACGACTTTTGTCTCACGCTTTCGACCCTGCGGCTTATACAACGATGCGGCTTATTTATGAATTTTTTCTAACAGCCAGTAGGGGCGCTGGAGCTGAAAAGGTAAGCGTGAGACAGCTGGAATATATCTGTAGAGGAAGATTAATGTAACGTCGTGCTTTGTGCATGAATACAATTAGCTTGAACAGACCCTCATCATGGAGAATGCAAGAAGAAATGCATATGATGCAGCTTTCAAGTTAAAAGCAATCGAGCTGGCCGATAAAGAAGGAAAAATTTTGCTCTCTCTTGTCCTTACTGATAACTTTGCCTGAGTTATTTTTAAAGTGACAGTTTTTATAGTTATATTTTACTTTTTCAACATCATAACTGGATTACTTCAAACCTAAAGGACTGAGGGATTTTCTTACTTTTATTTTTTACCTTTTCTTCATCTCCAAGTTGAACCAGGACAAAATGCCTCTGGCCGACCCCAAGGACCTCAGCAGTATTATACAACGACTTCAGTCTATAGAAATGAAGATCAAACTGCTGGAGGTGAACTTTGAAATCAACGCTAACTGTGAGAAAGAGACAACACTTCCTCAAAACGACGGAGAGGTCGTATGCCTCACATCAAGCAGCCCACCCTGGAATGCTCTGGGTGCCAAGTCGCAGCAAAAGTCTCACACTGCGGATCCGATGAGACGACTGACAGGGAGAACCCAACACCTGGACAAATCGGCGTGGCCGGCTCTGAGCCGAAACCCACCTTCAACTTCAACACCTGCTCCACCAAAGAAAAACAAATAAGCAGCTGCAACCAAAACAGCTCCATCGACTCCCAAGGACAGAGCGACCAGCCCAAACCTCAAAACATTCTCACTCTGTGGGAATCCCACTGAAAAACAGATTTTCTGCACTCCAGCCTGAACCTCACCTTCAAACATCAACAATGAGGCAAGACCAACACATCCACCCCCCAAGACCCTAAAGGAAAATGAAAGGTATGCCAAAAGTGCTTATTGTTGGAGATGAAGCAGTAAATGGAATCAATCACGTCTGCAATCCCAAGAAAACCAGAGTGATTTCTTTTCCTGGTCACACTGTGTCTGATTTAACTCTACCAGCTCAGTGGCCTTCATCGATAACCTCTGGATCTACTGGCAGCACTTTCACCTTTTTGGAAGAGGCGGACACAATCTTAATAAACATGGAATAAAGATACTCACTGCAAACCTTTTTTATTTTAACAACAAGGACAGCAACGTCATCGTTGCTTCAGAAGAACAGGCTCGAGGACGTCTGATTAGGATGGCACCCTCTGCATATCAGGAGCCAAAACAAGCTGATACAACATCGACTGGAGACGGAGCAACTGGTTCCCTTCCTCCTCCGCCCCCTTCTTGCTCATCCACTCATTCACAGGATTCACAAGACACTTTTGGAGAAATGTCTTCTGGACCAGAGTTTCTTAAATTTACAGATGGAAGGAATCAACAGGTTCTACTTGGGACGTCTCTCCTTAGCACTCATCTAACAGACCTCACTTCATTTAAGCCACCTGCCTCTGATTTCTCAGAGGATCCATCACTCTGTGTTTCTGAGGTCTGAGGCCGGGGTCCAGATATTGTTTTTACACCAGTCTTCCCCAGAATGTATCTGGCCCCCTGGCACTGCAAAACAGGACATTACCTGTCCGGATCACTACAAGAAATGTTACAAAAAACAGAAACATAAAATACAGCAGACCTAATTCAAACCTCAGACTGAAGAACTTTTGGCCTCCAAGTTACTAAAACTGGCTCTTTTAAATCCCAGATCTCTCTGTGCTAAAGCTCTATTAATCAATGATTTCATCACTGAGCATAATATCGATGTTATGTTTCTGACAGAAACATGGTTGAATGACAATAATGAACTGATCGTACTAATTGAATCTGCGCCTCCTAACTACAATTTGTTAAGTGAGAAAAGAAAACATAAAAACCCCACTTGGACAAACAGCAACCATCACAAAACGTTCTTCACTGAAAACACAGCAGAAACATTTAATCAAATCTACTCTTTTTCCTCATCTTTAAGCTCTAATGACGTAGATAAGTTGGTAAATGATTTTCAGTCTAAAGTTTCAGATATCATTGATTCTATTGCCCCAATTAAAATGAAGGTTGTGTCTGGTAAGAAGAAATCTCCATGGAGAAATGCACAAACAGTTAGATCTGCAAGACAATGAAATGGCGTAAAACTCAACTTCACATTCATTATGACATCTATAAAGAAAAACTACGTTACTATCATTTAACACTCAAACATGCAAGACAGGCTTTCTTTGCAGATGTCATAAACAAAAACATTAACAATGCTCCAGCTTCATTAGCAACAGTTGACAGACTCACAAACCCTCCTATCACGTTACCACCTGAATTTCAGTCTAATGCTGCCTGCAACCAGTTTTCCAGTTTCTTTTCAGAGAAAATTAAAAAAAATCAGAGGATTAATCTGCACATCCACTATAAAGTCAGAACCAACACTGAACCCAAACAAAACAAATACAGGAAAAATGACCCAATTTCAACTACTTAATTATAAAACCCTAGAGGAAATTATAAGTCAACTCAGCTCCAGTTCCTGCTGTCTGGATGTCCTACCCTCACATTTCTTTAAGAAAGTTCTGCCTGTTGTTGCTACTGATCTGATCCAAATAGTAATTCATGGCTCTCATCAGGCGTTTTCCCCCAGGCTTTGAAAACAGCAGTAATCAAACCACTGATAAAAAAGAACAATCTAGACAAATCACTACTGCAGAATTACAGGCCGACCTCTGACCTCTGACCTCCCATTCATCAGCAAAGTTATTGAAAAAATTGTGTAAACAGTTAAATAGCTTCCTAACGATAACCAACTGCTTTGACTCCTTCCAGTCTGGTTTCCAATCTCACCACAGCACAGAGAGTGGCCTAGTCAAAGTGTTCAATGACATCCATATAAATACGGACTGTGGGAGAACCACAGTTCTGGTTCTGTTGGACCTCAGTGTTGACCATGACATATTACTGAATGGACTGGAGAGTTGGGTCGGACTCTCCGGTCCAGAGATTAACTGGTTTGAATCTTACATAAAGAACAGGGATTTCTTTGTTTCAATTGGAAACTTCCCATCAAAGAGGTCAAAGGTCACATGTGGGGTACCCCCAGGTTCAATCCTAGGACCCTCTTATTCAATATTTATATGCTCCCTCTGGCTCAGGTTATAACAGGAAATAATATTAGCTACCATAACTATGCAGATGACACACAGCTCTACATTATGATGTCACCAGGTGACCTTTGATCCCATCCAATCACTGAACAGATGCTTAGAACAGATAAATGTGTGGATGTGCCAAAACTTCCTCCAGCTGAACAGAAACAAAACTGAAGTTATTATTTTTGGACCTAAAGAGGAACGATCTAGAGTTATAGATCTAGAGTTATAGATCTAGAGTCAATGCACAGCTTCAGTTATTACGACTAAAAACCTGTGATCAGGCCCGAAACCTGGGAGTAGTGATGGACTCTGACCTGAACATTCAGTGCCACTTAAAGACAGTTACAAAGTCAGCCTTCTATCACCTGAAGAACATTTCCAGGATTAAAGGACTAATGTCTCAGCCAGATCTAGAGAAACTCATCCATGCGTTTATCTTCAGTCGTATTGATTATTGTAACAGTGTCTTCACAGGTCTGTCCAACAAATCAATCAAACAGCTGCAGCTGATCCAGAATGCTGCTACTGGAGTTCTGACTAAAACCAGGAAGATGGAGCACATAACACCAGTTTTAAAGTCCCTCCAATGGCTCCCTGTAGCTCAGAGAATAGACATAGTGCTTGAATTTTATCATGTAATTGATGCTTCCCTAATAAATTAGCCAGTAAGTGAACTCCCCATTACCCTTTCCAGTTCTTTCTTTCACATGTTTTCTACAATAAATGAACACATGTTCTCCTCCTTATGTTTCCCCACAATGAGAACAATCACTTGAGATGTTTCCCTACTATTTTATACTCCCAACATTTAAACTAGTATGCCCAAACTTTAACTTGTTAATCCATATTTCTTCTCTCCTATTAATTATATTATTATTTCTTATGATTACCTCCTTCTGTATTTTATGTAAATGTCTTCCTCTGTCTTCTAAATTCCATCTCTCCTGCCATATATTATTTATTTTATCTTTAATTGCTTTTATTTCTGCTCTACTTAGTGGGACATTATATTAAATTTCTCTTTCCTTAACTGCTTCTTTAGCCAACTTATCTACTTTTTCATTACCTACAATTCCTTTATGTGCTGGAACCCATGTGAATTGAACACTTATCTTTTGTTGCTTTATACCATTTTCAAATAACTAACTTCATCTAAAAGATCTTGACTGGTTTCAGATTTTCCTCTTATAATAATGATTAAGCAAGACATTGAATCTGAACAGATAACTACCTTACTAGGCTTCACCTCCAGCAGCCATTGTAATGCCAAAAAAAATTGCCAGCATCTCTGCTGAAAAAATTGAGAAATTATCTGTTGTTCTTGTTTTAATAAAAACTTTTGTTTTGGAATATAAACAGCTACTCCTGTTTTATCATTTTCCTCTTTTGATACATCTGTATATATTTGTGGCATATTTTCACACATTATTTCTAAATACTGCTGAATAATTTAATAAAAACCTCCACAGGACTGTTCTATTTTCTTGGTTTCTAAATTTGCTATTGGCATTTCAAATAACCATGGAGCAATTTTAGATTTAATTAGTTTTACAGCATGCTATATAATTTATCCCCAAAAGATCAGCATAAATATTCCCTTCCCATCCAAAACTCCTTATGTTATGGCCATAATGGTTTAGTGACTGTCTGAAGCAGAAGCCGGCCTCCTCTGGTGCTCTGGTATTCCAGCAGAACACCAGAGGAGTTCTCCTTCGTGGAGCGCTCCAGGAAAAAAAACTGGAGAAGTTTGGCAATGTGACATCATCCCTGTTAAAATACATCCCCAGGGCAAGGAAGTTGTAGGAAGCATTGAGCTTCAGATTGATGAGCTTGTTGATGTCCTTACCCATACACCTAGGTAAGGTACCTTGGTGTATGGTTTGATGTAAAACTTTCATTTAAGATACATATACAGAAGATTATTGATGCATGTAAAAAGGTATTAATAATTTGAGATGTTTGTCAGAAAATGATTGGGGGGCATCAAGCACATCTTTGAAAATAATGTCGATGTTTTAATTTCATCTGCGTTGGACTATGGAGGTATTGTTGATAATTCAGCTGCAAATTCTTTATTAGATTTAGTTAGAATCCAAGCTAAAGCACTAAGGATTTGTTGTGCTGCTTTTAGAACGTCTCCAATTCCTGTTCTTCAGGTGATAACTGGAGAAATGCCACTGGACATATGGCAAATGAAACTGTCAGCAAATTATTGGTGAAATTTACAAAGGCATGAGGAACATCACCCTACTAAACAGATAATCAGAGAATGTTGGGAGTATAAATTACCTGCTTCAATTAATGCCCAGGTAATCTAAGATCTACTGCAGGATAAACCCTTTTCTCTTGAAAAACATATTAGTTGTATCTTCTCAGACAAATGAAACCCCCATTCATGTGACCATCTTTCAACCGTATTAATTGCTGATTGCATTCTATTTTTTAAATTACTAATATTGCCTCCTCTCACCCATAATGCCCCATCGTCTGCATATAATGCATTTCTAATTATGAAATCTATAGTATCAAAAATATCATTAATCATATTTAAAAGCAATGGACTACATACACTGCCTTGTGGAGTTCCATTTTGTATAGTATAAATATTTGAATAATTGACCCCAACTCTTACTTCTATTGTTCTATTCTTTAAAAAAATCCTTTATCCAATTAAACATTTTCCCTTTTATTCCTATTTTATCCATCTAAATTAATAAACCTTCCTTCCAAAGCATATCATACGCTTTTTCAATATCATGAAATGTAGCTGAGAAATTTCTTTATTTACCTGAGCCTTTCTTATTTTATTTTCTAAACAAACAATTGAATCTATAGTTGTCAGTCCACTCCTAAAACCACACACTATCTATATATATGTATGATTTATTTTTTCTTTCAGAAATGGAAGATCATGCTCTTTAAGAAAAGGAGAGACCAACTAAAGGAGGCGGTTGCCTGGGGCAATGAAGAGGTGAAGAGCTGTAAGTGTTGGGTTCTTTGTCTGAATATTCTGATTAAATTATTTGCATCTCCTTATTCTCTGTCTTCTCTTTCAGATCGTGAGCTCCTTCTGCGCTCTCAAGAGGAAACTCAGAGGCTACAGCGTCGTGCTGGAAGGCATCAGGAGAAGAGGGACAAAATTGATCGCCACAACTGCCGTCTGGTGGAGTTGTTGGAGAGGCGCAGCCGAGAACAACACAACAAACTCAGTCAGCTGGCAGCTCTCAGACGAGACCACATCCAGGAGCTCATCATGCACATTTTCCATATGCAAGAGGAGAAGCAAAGCAGCAGGTCAGCAAATATAGTACAGCAGACAGCAACTGGCATCATCATGCATGTTCTGCAGTCTCAGTAAGATTCCATTTCACACAGTTCACAGGAATGTTTTTCTTTTATTTCCTGTTTTAAAAAGTACCGTATTTTCCACATTATAAGATGCACCTTCAATGAATGGCCTATTTTAAAACTTTTTTCATAAATAAGGCACACCACATTATAAGGCACTAAGGTTACGTTATGCATTTGATATACGTTATCAAATTTTATTAATAGATTACAAACCAGCGTTCTGACAACTCTGTTCACTCCCAAAATGAATAAACAGCTGTTTTATTATTTTCCCTGAGGTAAAGTCAGTGAAGTGGTAACATGTAGAGCAGTGTTTCCCAATTCCAGTCCTCAGGCCCCCTGCTCTGCATGTTTTAGATGTGCCTCTATACCAGAACAGCTGATCCAAATGATTGCATGACATCTTCTGCAGCCACCAAGTGCTGCAGAAGCCTGTTAATCACCCAAAGATTCAATCCAGGTGTGTGGCAGAAGGGAAACATCTAAAACATGCAGGCAGGGGGGCGTGAGGACTGGAATTGAGAAACACTGATTTAGAGCAACATTTCTATCACATAGTGGAGGGGAACTTTTCCTCGATTCAATAAACACGTAAAAAACAATCTGAACTGTTACGGTAAATCAAACCTTAGTGCAATCACAATATAGTAACACTCTAAATAGTGCAAACTGCAAAGCAATAATAATATATCAATAACTCAGCGTTGTTCAAACACTAATGTCCATATTCACAATATGACCAACCTTGTTCAGCTGTAAACACACAAAATAAACATGTAAAGCTCATTTTATTAATTTATTCCTCATCCACAAATCTCTCGAATTCTTCTTCTTCAGTGTCTGAATTAAACAGTTGGGCAAATACTGGCAGATAGTGGCGTATGTCGTCTGACGCTGTCTCCCCGTCTCGGTGAACGTGTGTTCGCCTTCTGTCATCCACTGTTCCCACGCAGTTCACAGTCTAGCTTTGAATGACACCAATATCTAGCGGCTGGAGTTCTTCTTCTTCTTCTTCTACGGGGTAAAATGAAGTCGGCGGCTGCTTACTGTAGTTGTGAGACCTGTTGTGGCTCAATATTGGTCCATACATAAGGCACACTGTGGGCTTTTGAGAAAATTGAAGGGTTTTAGGTGCACCTTATAGTGCGGAAAATGCAGTATACACACATAAAGACCACAATCTCTTGCAATAAAGTGTCTTTTAAAGTGCCTCTATGTTTTTTCCATCTCTGGACAAGTACATAAAAAGAAAAATAAAGTACAGATAAATCTTTTCAGACTTTATCTATTCCAAGAGTGTTTGTCCATGTCTTTATCTATCCACACACTTCAGGGTTTCCCCCAGTGTATCATTAGCCTGACACGGCTTTACCTTCCTCCCCACCAGGCTAAACATTGTTTGTTAATGTTAATAGGGTTCTTTATTGACCAGTCACAGTAAAGACGGATTAAGCTAGGTTTATTGTTGACTCATTGAACTGTGCGAGGATGTTTTTCCAAATTATGTCAGCTCATCTACCTCTGAATTTTTGTAACTTAACATTTTTAACACAAAGACATGGTGGTGATTGCCCTAGCACCCATACTACCAGGCTTAGCAAGTTTTCTGTGGAAAACCCTGCAATCATTGGGAAATATGAACCGATTAATTCAAGTCACTACCTAACTAATGTATGGCTGCATATAATAAGTTTTTGTTTATTACGACATTTGTTAGTTTAATACCTAGAACTAGGTTTGGTTGAATAATTAATTATTTTTTCATTACTTTATGCATTTCTGTGATGTACAAAAAGCAATTTTCCTGAAATATTTCTTGAAAGTCTGAGTCCAGCCTCAGCTCTGAACTCAGAAGAATCAGTCCTGATGCCATTACTGCTACTATTCGTCCATCCTTCTATTGTTTCTTTGTTTAGGGTTTATTCTGTCCTTTGTTTCTTCCATCATGTCTTCCTTCCGGTCTTCAGTTCTTGGTTCTTGAAACCTTTCTTTCAGTTTTTGTTCTTTTTGGTTATACTTCATTTTTTTCTTACTTCTATCGTTTACTCCTGGTTTTGGTCTTACTTTAAAGTATTTGTTCCTTCTAAGCTGTATGGAAGTGGGTGCATACTGTGCATGTTGTTCAAATTTCATATTTCCACTACAGAAAATTTGTTGAGCACCGAGGGCCATAATTGTTACATATTTTTACCTTATTAAACTTTTATTTTGTTTGTGACTGAAATGTTCACCTGCTGTAACATGTAACACAAAATAAAAGTCCATCATAGAATTACTATATTTTATTAGTGCATGAATAAGGGAGAGCTGTATGAGCAGTGGGAATGTGAGAGGGGGCGTTGATGATGTGTTCACATACTCCTCAGAAAAACTAATTGCGCCCCTTAAATCTATACCTAACATAGCAACACTACATACAGCATATGATAAAAGCATTGGAGCACAAATCTGACATCTAGAGGGAAAAATAACAATTGCATACATATGAAATTAAATAATTTAATTCTATTTGTGTCCCAGAGACCTGTCTGATGTCACAGAGGTCGACCTTGCTCTAACCTCCAGCACAGTGACCGAGCTGGCAGAGGCCCGGAGAACCACCTACCTGTCCGGACGCTGGATCTGGGACGACCAGAATGGAGAAACTAGCATTAGCATCACAGGAACACCAGTTGTTTTGCCCAGCAACGGAGATTGCTCCGCCTACTACAGCTGGGTGGAAGAGAAGAGCACCAGCTCTGGCCCAGGTGAGGAGGCTGGCTTAAAAAATAAGATTATGTTCCGATTGATCAGCCATCAATCATTATCAAATGACTTCCACGAAAGTATGTGATAGCTTTTGTTCTATTTAGATTTTGTTCAGGCATTCTTAATCTAAACAACAGAAGGACATTTTTTATTTTAATACTTTGAGACTGAATACTTTCCTAAATATAGTAGTTGCAGGAACATAAACTTATGTCTTTTTTTAGGTTTTATATAAGTCTGTTGAGTTAATTTTATCAAATGAGTAACTATGATTTCTGGGGGTTTTTTGTTACAAATTTTGTCATTGGTCAGAATGCTCTGAAATATTGTCCACTCCTAGTTAGCGCCATACTGTTCATTCATTTATATATTTAGTCAAACACACACACAGAATCATGTTCACATAGTACTTAAGCTACAAGATAATGGAGAATAAATTAGTTTTCAGAAAAAAACTATTGTAAGCTCAACACTGCTCTGCACCAATCCCCACTTTGCAGGCAGACTGCAGCTGTTCTGGAGCAATTTCCACTGGTTGCATACCTTCTCAGCTCCGCTCCGCCCGCTGTGAACCGCAGAGAGGTTCTACAAGATAATAAAGTCAGTGATAAACAGGATGAATGGTGTCATATAAAATACAAAAGTTCTCAACTTCCAAATTTAATATTTGCCGCCCACTGCTCTCTCTGCCTTGACTGGTCCTCCTGCTGTGACTTGAGAGTGAAACTTAATTTGTTTCAGAATGAACTCCACATATGCACAGCCATAACTCATACATGCTGACACCATATATAAATATACCCATATTTTTATAAACATAGGTACTATTTTGTGCAAACATAGTCTTTCTTGATGAATTATTTTGAAAATACGGATGTTGAGCTCATGCAGCTTCCTGTTGGAGCAGTATTATCTTCGAAGAATGATTTGGCACTTGCACCGGCGCCGGTAAAAATAGAATTGGTTCTAATTTCGCTCCACCCTACTGAAGGGCGGCACACTGCAATCCCATGCGCAGCCATGCAGACGCAGTTTAAGTGCTGTCATTGATAATAAGGCGTGGGTATTTACTGCGAAAGCTGCACTGTGGCGCAGCGCTGCGCCGCCGGATGCAGTGTATTGTAAGAGATATCCTTGATATGTTGACTCTGCCTGGCAGAGCTTTCATTCGGAGCTGCTACCTTATTCATTGTCTTATAAGCTCTCTGTATTGTGCACAATATAGAAGTAAACCTAAGTGTTTTCATCTAAAAGTGCTTGGTAAAAAACTTTTTTCCACAGCAAGCTTTAGGGAGACGTGACAGTGCACTGTCTGGTGGAAACCAAACAACTATATGTGAAATTTTACAATATTCTAGTTTTATGACCTGCCTAGAACATTCACTTTAGGACACACCAGAACTTGAACAAGTTACTTAAGTAACTGGATTGTTTTTAATTAAAGGGGAATAATTATTATATGCAAAGGTCTGTTATTACCATTTTGTGATTTGGAGGCAACAGGTGTCCTTACTAGTCATCAGTGCTTCCTGAACAATATGGCTCAATAAATAAGATTGCAGTCCTTCATTAGAACCAGCTGCCTCTTCATCAGTAAATCTAGTTTCTTCCTCTTAAACTGCATCATCTTCTGCTTATCCAGAGTCGGTTTGCAGGGTAGTACGACCTGAGTCTGGGTAGGGTCCCCAGCCACTTGGACCATTTCCTCTGGGGATCCCCAAGGCATTTCCAGGCCAGCTGAGAAACGTAGTCCCTCAAGTGTGTCCTAGGTTTGTCCCTAGATGACTTCCCTGTGGGACGTGCCCAGAACACCTCACCAGGGAGGCGTCTAGGAGGTATCCTAACCAGATGCCCAAACCACCTCAACTGGCTCCTCTCAACATGAAGGAGCAGCGACTCTACTCTCAGTTCCTCCCAGATGACTGAGCTTCTCACCCTATCTCTGAGGGAGAGTCCAGACACCCTATGGAGAAAACTAATTTCAACCGCTTGTGTCTGTGACCTCGTTCTTTTGGTCATGACTCGAAGTTCATGACCATAGATGAGAGTAGGATGCAGAAAAACAGGTTAATTGAGATCTTTGCTTTTTGACTCAGCTGCCTGCAGAAGCTGCGCCAATCCACCTGTTGATCTCCCTCACCATTTTTCCCTCATTCGTTAAGATCCCGAGATACTCAAACTCCTCCACTTGGGGCAGAACATGCTCCCCAACCCAGAAGGGCACCTTTTTCTGGCTCATGACCATAGTCTCAGACTTAGAGGCACTGATCCTCATCCCAGCCGCTTCACACTCGCCTGCGAACCGTTCCAGTGAAAGCTGTACATCACGACCTGATGAAGACAGTAGGACCACAGCATTTGCAAAAAGCAGAGATACAATTCTCGGCCATCAGAGTAGAGAATTGCTCGACTCTGGCTGCACCTAGAAATTCTGTCCATAAAAGTAATGAACAGAATCGCGACTAAGGGCAGCCTTGGCGGAGTTCAACTCTCACCAGAAATGAGCCCCACTAACTGCCAGCAGTGCGGACCAGACACCCAACAACTTTCAGGAACTCGAGGCTAATCTCATCAACCCCTGGGGCCTTGCCACCAAGGATTTGTTTAAACACCTTGTCCACCTCATCACCAGAGATTGGAGAGCATGACCCAGTGTTCTTCAAAGTATTCTGCTCACCGTCCTACAACATCTCACGTCGAGGTCAGCAGCATACCACCCCCACTATAAATAATGTTGGTGCTATACTGCTTTACCCTCCTGAGACGCCAAGTGTTGGAAAAGAACCACCTCGAAGCCGTGTGGAAGTCTTTGTCCATGGTCTCTCCGAAATCCTCCCACGCCCGAGATTTTGCCTCACCAGCCACCCAAACCACATGCCTCTTGGACTGCTGTTACCCATTAGGTGCTTATGGGGTCTCACAGGCCAAAGAGGCCAACTAGGACTCCTTTTTCAACCTGATGGCATCACCTCACCAAAGGTGTCCACCAGCGGGTTTGAAGGTTTCCACTGTGACAGGTACCAGCAGCTCCAATAAGCCACCTCGATGATGGCAGCACAAAGCATGGTCCACTCAGACTCAATTCCCCCCACACCGTCCGAAATGTGTTCAAAATTCTCCTGAAGATCGGAGTTAAAACTCTGTCTCACTGGAGAGTCTGCCAGACCTTCCCAGCAGACCATCATAATACATTTGGGCCTGCCAGGTCTGTCCAGCATCCACGACCGGAGCTAACTCACCACCAGAATTTGAAGTTCTGCTCTTGTATAGAAACCGAGGTGCAGTTGGGGAAGACCCCATTACAGATTTCTCCCCAATTTGCTGGATTGAATGTCAGTCCTAGGTCATGCTCCCAGCTCCATAGCATCATAACCTGAGGAGTCAGAGCCAGATAATAAACTATATATTTTAAAGATAAGTCCCTTAGGAGACTTGGCCATGACAATTATATTCTCTAACTCTGACATTTTGTGAGAGAACTCACAAAATTATGGCTCTGGAGGAATTTATAGAAATCTCTTAGAAATATTGAAATTGGCTCCAATTTGTTCAAAGGGTTTAACAGAGTCATAGTCATAATAATTGACAGACTCTTAGATGACCATTCAGACAAACCAATGCTTCTAATCTGTGAAGGTAAATCTGTGTTCAAAGTTAATTGCGAGCACGAACAGAAAGTGGGGGAGACATTTAGATCCATTGCCTTGCAAAAGTATTTGGCTCCCTTGAACCTTTCAACCTCTTGCCGCATTTCAGGCTTCAAACATAAAGATGTAAAATTTGTATTATTTTGTGAAGAATCAACAAGAAGTGGGACAATTTTGAGGTGGTATGAAATTTACTAGATATTTAAAACTTTTTTAACAAATAAAAAACTGTAAAGTGGGGTGTGCAAAATTATTTGACTCCTTTACTTTCAGTGCAGCAAACTCACTCCAGACGTTCAGTTTGGATCCAATGATCCAATGTTGTCCTAAATGACTGATGATGATAAATGGAATCCACTTGTGTGTAATCAAGACCTGTATAAATGCACCTGCTCTGTGATGGTCTCAGGTTGTGTTTAAACGCAGAGAGCATCATGAAGACCAAGGAACACAATATTGATGGGTAAATGAGGCGTCATGCATCGTTTCACCCATAGCAAAACTGTATTGATACTATGTTGATACTGTGTCACTGAATACTTACACCTGCTGGACATTAAAAATCCCTACAGGCAACCCAGTCACCAATCTCGGTCCCTCAAGGACCGAGATTGGTGACCCCTGTTATACAATAAGATTTAAGTCATTGTATTTTATTGTATATTATATATTGTATTATGTCATATCTTCAGTTAAATTGAAAATATATTTGATATTCTTCGATACAGTCAATAAATAATGTGAACATGAACCAAGTGATGAAAATGAAAGTGAACGTGTTTGGAATGAGGACGCTTGTGGACTGTTGTTTTTTTATTATTATTATTTTTCACAAATTTTCATTCAAAAAAATAAGTTTTTCCAACATTTTGAAATTTAGCCTGTTCCTTTTTTTTGACACAACTTCTCCTGCTGTAGAAAAAAATTATGTAAACAATACATTTCTATGAAATAGTTTATAAAAAACAACTGAGTAATTTGTGGAATGGCTGTATACCAGAGTTTATCCTGGGTGTATCTGGGACTTCATCCTGATGCACTATAATGGCTCAGCATTGAGGAGGTGGATTCATTTAAAGAAAACAGATTTTAGTGACACTGGATATTGTTCATATAAATTACATTTTTTTTCTTTTATATTTATTTTGTACGTAGATCTTTATGAATGTGTTTTGCTGAAAATTGTTTGTTACTATGCAATAGCCAGTCTCGCCCTCTCCTCACAACTCCTCGGGCTGACTACTGACCAGTTCTCTGTCTAACAGGTCCGGAAAATCTCTAAGACCTGGGTCTTACCCTCAGCATGATCTATAAGAGATAATCTGTTTAAACTGGTGGCGAAAGAGACTCGTCTAGCTATAACTACCTCCTATCCAGAAGTTATGACCCTTCTCAGTTAAGAAACAATCAGCCGAGTAGCCGTCACGGCTGCCTAGCTTCAATAACTACTTCTGTTAACGGTAGCTCTCTTTCTAAAATATAACGTGCACTTAGAACCGGCTAGATATTATTTAGTGACTAGGATATAAGTCCCAGGGTCATTATTTACACTCACCAAAGGAAAGTCCGAAGCCACCGCAATACTAGAATCATGTATACTGGTTT
Organism: Gambusia affinis; assembly: GCF_019740435.1. Lineage (NCBI taxonomy): Eukaryota > Metazoa > Chordata > Actinopteri > Cyprinodontiformes > Poeciliidae > Gambusia > Gambusia affinis. Next base: position 290,883 of record NC_057883.1, read on the forward strand.
TACTATAAATAGAAGAACTTTGATTCAAATGACTCAATTAATTTCAATGTCCACAACCTAATAAGAATTTTAAAATATATGTATTTATTAAGCAAGCTTTAGCAGGGAAAATGACAGGCATACAGAATTTACTTGAGGTTACCATACAAAGAAAATCAATAAAATTTAGATCAATTTAACCTTTCTCTAAAACTTCCCTACACTGTCATCTATCTAACAAATAAGACTTTGGGGTGGGGCACAACTCATACCCATCGGTGGAAATGGATCTGGGCAACAGAAGTCCTTGGTCAGAATCCTTCTCCGTGAAAAATGAATCCTCTTTGAGACTGAAACAAAGTGAACTGTCTGTTATATCCAACCGAACAGCTCTTGGTCGATCCTGTGACTTTTGTTCAATTCCCCAAGTCTGTTGCGATGTGTTTTGAGATCGCTGGGTCGAGTGCAGAGTGTGGAAATCCAATGAGGAACCAAGGCAGTGGGTCGGTGGATCTTTGTCCTCTGTCCGGCGTGAGGTCCTCGATGTTTCTCGCTTCCCTTGGTTCCAGGGCGTAGTCCTCTGCCGGTCTTCCTGCCGCTCTTGTGTCGAGTCTCAGCGTCGGGGACGAAGAACATCGTATCACCTCGGTCTCATGGTTTTATACTTTTCTCTCTATCTATGGGAGTGTACCTGTTGAAGGTTGCACAATAACGTTCCTAGGACATTTGTCACTTGGGTCACAATGACCCGATTGCGAGATATTGTGCTTGTGACACTTGTAAGTTTGGAAACTTTCCGAAGAACAGCAACAAGCATACTTGTGACTATTGGAAACTTTCTGAGTTGTAGCAGCAAGCAGCTGCACCACCCTTACATCCTGTCAGCAACAGGCCTGCTTACCACATCCTGTCAGAAGCAGCATGCTTCTCCTTCAATTCTATACTAACTTTACCCATGCAAGTATCTTTCAAACAATAAGACTGAAATAAGATGAAATAAGTTGCATGTGACCTGGATTTGGTCGCGCAGCTCTAGCACGTAGGACCCAACTCCGTTTCCGAGTAGGCGGTTGACTCCGAGCAAGCAAGAAGCCATCTGATTCTTATCAGACAGCTGCATCCTTCGCCCTCGCATCTTCAATCGTTTGGTGCCATCATTACAACCTTTTTCTTTCTTTTCTTTTTTTTTAAATACAGGGATTACACCTCAAGTAAATACAGAGAATACACATTTAATATTCAGCATTAATCAACATACAAGGCTGTGACAGTCTCTTAGGCCTTCTTATGATCGTTTTTCTGCATGAGCCTGGACAGATCTCACACACACATACCAGATTTATTGACAAAATGTCTTTTTTATTTATTTATAGTGGTGTTGTCTTTATTTTCTTTTTTTCTGTCTAAAGATTTTTATTTATGGAGTGTAATTTAAGAATACATTTGTGAAATGTATCATTTAAAAGGACAAACATATGCAACACTTTACCTGCAGAACATAATATGAAAGTAAACTAAGAGACAATTTCAGCTGAATTTGGATTCAGATGGATCAAGCAGAAACTGAAAAGAACCGGAGGAAACAACAACGAAGTGATAACCAATGCCTTATATTCTGATGCAAGAGCAAAAGGGTCCCAAACTACGAAACCTTTTGTTTGCCATAGTTGATTATTATTTTGGCAATAGGCATCCCGTTGACAGATTCGCTTCCTTATAAACACGGTTTGCCGCGTCAGTGTCATTTCAAAACAGTTCCTGTATCAGTCATGTGACTTGCTGAAAGCAATACACTCACCGACACGGGGTTTTGGTCTATGGGCTTGACACATGCGCCGACACGTCGGTGTTGCCGGACCCATCACTAGAACACACCATGCAGCTCTGATACTGTTGTGGAGAAGTTTAAAGCTGGATTTGGATGCAAAATGATTTCCCAAGATTTAAACATCTCAAGGAGCACTGAGCAAGCGATCATACTGAAATAGAAAGAGTATCAGACCAAATCCACCAAGACCCAACCGTCCCTCTAAACTTTCATCTGGAACCAGGAGAAGAAAGATCAGAGATGCACCCAAGAGGCCCATGATCACTCTGGATCTACAGAGATCTACGGCTGAGGTGGGAGAGTCTGTCCATAGGACAACAATCAGTGGTACACTGCACTAATCTGGCCTTTATGGAAGAGTTGCAAGAAGAAAGACATTTCTCAAAGATATCCATAAAAAGTCTTGTTTAAAGTTTGCAACAAGCCACCTGGGAGACACAAAACATGGAGGAAGGAGCTCTGGTCAGATGAAACCAAAATCAAACTTTTTGGCCACAATGCAAAACGATATGTTTGGCGAAAAGCAACACAGCTCATCACCCTGAACACACCATCTCCACTGTCAAACATGGTGGTGGCAGCATCATGGTTTGGGCCTGCTTTTCTTCAGCAGGGTCAGGGAAGATGGTTAAAATTGATGGGAAGATAAATGGAGCCGAATACAGAAGCATTCTGGAAGAAAACCTGTTGGAGTCTGCAAAAGACCTGAGACTGGGACGGAGATTTATCTTCCAACATAAAACAAAATCTACAATGGAATGGTTCACAAATAAATGTATTCAGGTGTTAGAATGGCCAAGTCACAGTCCAGACCTGAATCCAATTGAGAATCTGTGGAAAGAGCTGAAAACTGCTGTTCACAAGCTCTCCATCCAACATCATTGACTTCCAGCTGTTTTGCAATGAAGAATGGGCAAAAATTTCAGTCTCTCAATGTGCAAAGCTGATGGAGACAAAACCAAGCGACTTGCAGCTGTAATGGCAGCAAAAGGTGGTGCAACAAAATATTAATTCAAAGAGTCGAATAATATCGCACACTCCACTTTGCAGGTTTTTATTTGTTAAAGTTTAAAATATCCAATAAATTTTATTCCACCTCACAATTGTGTCCCTCTTCTTGTTGATTCTTCACAAAATAATAAAAATTTTACATCGTTATGTTTGAAGCTTGAAAAGCAGCAAAAGGTTGACAAATTCAAGGGGGCCAAATACTTTTGCAAGGCACTGTATTTCTTCACTTCAAACAATTTAATTACTTCTGAGATTGACTGTTTGGTTTATGCCACTTATAAAGAAAAGAGAATTAAGTTTGCTTGGGAGACAAGATCGCGATTCTAGATCTAACCATGAAGAGTTCATTCTATTCATAAACCAATTTGATATGACTTTAAGTTGTGCTGACCTATTGGTCAGCACAACTGACCAATAGGTCAGTTGTGTTCCCTTAAAGTTACATTCCCTTAAAGCTGCAGGGAATGTAACGACAAACCTCCAAGAGGTTTTGGCTTAGTTAATATAGAAAACTGGACTCCTGGGTGTTTATTGTTCCAGACAAAGCGAGATAAATGAGAATTTAGCAATTTGAAGTTTACAGAGGATAGATAGACAAGATTTTGATACAAATAGTTCAGTTGCGGAAGAATGGTAATTTTTATAGTATTGTATAGTATTCTCCCTAATAGAGAGTTGGCAGGGCAGCCCATTTTATTAAATCATTTTTTATCTTCTGAATTAAAGGTGAGTAATTAGTTTTAAAAAGATTATTCAGATCAGGTGTAACAAAAATACCCAGAAACTTGAAGCTTCTCATAGACATTTGAAAAGGAGATTGCATAAACCTTTCTGGGGGGATGTTGAAAGGGGTGGCGACAGATTTTTCTAAATTGATTTTATATCCTGATAAAGCACTGAATGTAGCCACAGATTCCAGGACAGCTGGAACTGATTTCTCAGGATCGCACATATACAAAAGTACATCACCTATGAATAATGAATTTACATGGTTTCTACTGCCTATATTGATTCCAGATACATCCAGATTAGTCCTGATGATCTCACCCAGATGTTAAATAAACAATGTAAACAATAAGGGTGAAAAGGGGCCAACCCTGCCTACAACCCATATGAATCTTGTTAACTGAGGCTGTTGGGTCTGAATAAAAGCTTTTAACCAGCTTGATCAAATTTGGCCCCAGACCGAATTTATGTAACACCTGAAAAAGAAACTGCCATTAAACTTGGTCAAAAGCCTTCTTGGCATCGAGGGAAACAATTACTGCTGGCTCTTTATGAGTATAAAGGTACTGAACAACATTAAGAACGTGTCGTATATTGTCTGTGCCATATCTCATTTTTATAAACCCTGCCTGATCTGGGTTTATTATTTTAGGGAAGATGTTTTCCAATCTCCGGGCCAATACTTTAGCCACAATTTTAGAATCAAGGTTAAACAAACTAATAGGCCTAAAGGAGGAAGAATCCAGGGGACTTTTACCTTCTTTTAAAAGAAGACTGATGGAGGCATGTCTCCATGAGGGGGGATGCCATTTATCAAAATGTCATTAACAGCAGGCATGAACATTGGTTGAATCTCAGGCCAAAATAACTTAAAAAATTCCAATGGAAACACATTGGGTCCAGGGCATTTTCTGTTTGGCATAGATTTAATTGCAGCCCAAACTTCCTCCGGAGTGACAGCAGCATCTAAGAAGGCACGATCCTCTCCAGTGACAGAAGGTAGAGATGTCTTCCAGGTCAGCCATGTCCATGTTGTATAGCGATATATAAAAATCCCGGAAAGTGCTGTTAATTATTGGGCCGTATGTGACGTTCTTGTTCTGCATTCTTATCATCTTAATTAAACAACTATTATATTGATTTTTCAATAAAAGGGATTTATTACCAAATTCACAGTATTTCTCTTTAGTATAAAGTAGTATTTTCTGAACTTGACAGGTGTAGTCTTTATTAAGCTCAAACTTAACAGCCATTAGTGCCTTTTAATTGGGAAATGTTGATTATTGTGTATTTGCTCCAGCTGGATCACTTCTTTTCCGAGATTGCTTCTCCTCTCTGCTAGAGCCGCGTTTTGGTGAGAGCGATAACATATAAGTGGCTTTTGCTGCATCCCAGATTATAGCAGAAGATACAGGAGAGTTTTTGTTGTGGAGCCAGGATGTATTGAATTTCCAAGTCAAAGTTATGGGGACATGAAATAATGGATCAACACCTAAAGATACTGGTGAATGGTCCGACAAAAATATGGCATCTATGTTACAGCTTCAAACAGAATGTAAAAGCCAGTTATTGAAGTTTGACAAATCGAATAACGGTTTCACAAATCACTCACTTGTTTTTAAATGTTCTGATATTAGTTGATATTATTGTTCTGATATTAATTGATACTCTTCCCCTTCCCTCTGTCTCTGGTTTTGAAAACCTGACTTTCGCAGGGGTTAAGCACAATCCACATAAGGTCTTAGTCCTGCGATGGCTGCTTGCAATTTGTTAGCAATTCCTGGCCTGGTGACATTTGCTGCATGTCTTCCCCCCTCTCTCATTGTCCACTTTCCTGTCAATTCACTGTCAAATAAAGGCCACCAGAGCCAATAAAACCTTAAAAAAAAAGCTAAATAAAAAACATTGGTGACCCTGAGTCAAGTCAGCTACCAAATTTAGCAACCCTACATAAAGCCAAACAAGAACAAAATCAGTCAGAATAGTTTAGATAAACCAATACTTCTAGCAAGACCTAATGGCTTGTCTAGAAATATCTTCCTATATTGAGGTGTTTTAACACTACGTGACAAATCTCATCTCTGTGGTGCAAATGCGGTCAGGGAGACATGAAGTTGAAGCAATCATAAGATGGTGGTCAGAATGGATTTGTGCTGGAGCACCGGTCCCAAAGGCAGCCATTTTTCTTTAGCTTTAAATAAAGAAGTGTTTGGTGTCCTTCTTTAAAGACTCTGCAAACTGCCACCATGTTTTGTCGAAGTGGATGTAGTACATCTGATCAAAATAATTTCCCAGTGTTTGAGAAAAGAGTCTCATCAGGTCAAAGACTTCTATGTGCATTTAAAGGCACAGCTGGTCAAGTTGCAATCTTTGGAGAAAGCAAAGGTCCTAATTTGTACATTGTCACTTTGGCCACTCTGGACTGTAATAATGGTTCCCCTGTTTCACAGCAAAAAGCTCACTGCAACTTCAGCTAATGTTGAAGCCATGTTTAAGAACATTAAACGTGGCTTGTTCAAACATGGAAATCTTCCCATTAGTGTTGATAAATTCATTGCATGTCATCTTAGCTTTATTGAGGGCAACATGAGGATCTGTTCTGCAAAATATACAAAAAGAAGCTGAGGCTGCCAGATTGATGGTTGACGGTTCTGCGGAACAAGAAATGGATGAAAACTGCTCTCAGGAACCCAGCACAGGAGAAACAGCAGTGTTGGAAAACTGGAGAGGCCTTACAGTCCCACCAAAGAGGAAATTGTCATCAAACCTCTCCCTTGTACTGAATAGTTCTGTTTGATCCAGCAGTAAAAAGGGAAAAAAGTTAAACTAGAGCTTTTTAAAAAATGGAAATAATCAACAGCTAATCAGTCAGCAAGGGGCGATACTGCGTCAGCAACACTTGTGCCTTTGAATGTAGTTTTTCAAGGTCCATGCTGTGCTTTCTGTGACAGTGTTTCTGCTCAAAATGTGTTAAAAGTACAGAGAATAAATCATTCCAGCTTGTGAAAGACAGTGGTACAAAGGGTGTTTCTCAACATACCTACTCTTAGAGGGCAGAGATTCCGAGTTCAATATTCAGCACTGTTCAGTTGAAGTTTGGTGTTCATTGGGTTGATGCACAGTGCCATGTGTCCACAGTTATTCAAAAACAATGACAGAAAATCAGAAAGTCCAAGTATTCACTTCACAAAACAATGTTCTTCCCAGTACTGCAAGCTGTATTTGTTAAATACAAGGGAAGTATCTTTCATCTCCATTGACTTGACAGTCCTGTCATCTTCTGGCATAATTCACCTTTTGTCATTGAAGAAGGGCTCAACGTTGTAGAATCTCCATGCCAGACCACTCCAAAGTCATGATACATGTCCAGCAGCATTTAAAATGAATATGTCAGGAAAAATGCTCTGTGAAGACACTGTTTGTCACAGTTACAGCTTGACAGAACATGTCTGGATTATAGCATTTCAGGAAGGTCCAGTGCCTGACGCACTTGGACCTTCATGTTTTTTAAGAGACCCCAATGGACCAGAAAATGTACAATGACCTCAGAAAGGAAGTAACAACAGCACCGGTGTTTACGCTGAGGAAGTGAGCAAGGGTGCTATAAAGGTGAGCAGGTACCCAACCAGGGAAGCGGAACAGCTGAGACACCGTGTTGACACTATGATCCTGATCAGTTTTCACCAAATCCTTGACAGAGAGGCAAAGATCCAGCAGTGTTTAGTGATCATACATAAGTAGTGAACAGACATTAATGATAATAAACAAAAGTGGCACACACACACACACACACACACACACACCTGGCAGCGAGAAGTGGCAAGCCACACACACTGCTGTCACCTTGTCTGACACACCATCCACTATCATTTTCATTGATGAAAACTCACAAATCTCGTCATGTTTTAGTCATCAAAAGACATGATCATCAAAAATAATCTCTTGGAGTGGCAGCAGTTGTTTCCACTGTGGCCCTCCTAGGGTCCAGCACTCTGGGGGACTTTTGGATGTGTATGGCTCCAACCTCTTCCATGACTGCCTCAGGTTCAGGGAGTAGGTCTGTGACTCCTCACACCTTCTGCTGACCATTTTTATGTAGAAACTGGGGTAAAACCATTAAATTGAATATTCAAATAATTGTCAACTAATTTAGTATTTGAAAACATACCACTGTGCTGATAGTGAAATTGTTAAAAGCAGCCCTAATAGAAACCCTGTATACACAAGCACACTCAAACACACACTCAGGTTTAATATACATGTTGAGTGAAGAAATGTAGAGAAAGTTGTAATGCTCCACTTCTCCATGACATTCAAACGATTTAGACAGTCCTGTGAATTTGTTCTCAGATGAAATGAATTATAGCTTAAATAAATTTTACAATCATAAGTAGTCTCAAATATTTAAACTTCAAATTGGACATGGAAAGTTATTGTGTTTCCTTGAAATGGTTTACATCTCTGAGGAGACGGAACATTTCAATTAAACATTCATGTATCTTCCTGCAGAGCTCGACCACATTAACCCAGCTCACACCATCAGTGCTGCACTGTGCTACGCCACCCAACTGGTCACCATTCTGTCCCACATCCTGGATGTCAACCTGCCCAAGAGGCTCTGCAACAGGTAGCACATGTTGTGGTTCCTCCAGCCTCGCACCAGGCAGTTTAATATGATGGCTTGGGAGAGACTGTATGGAGAGCCATTTCAGCTAAAATTAACTAAATAAATATGTAAATAACGTAATTGGCTTCTTTTTTCCTATTTATATTTATGTATTTATATATTTATTATTGGATGTATTTCTGCATTTATTTCTGACTGTCCTTTTTTCATTTCCTTATTTGTTTAGACTTGTTCCATTTTCCTTATTCATTTAGATCAGGGGTGGGCACTCCTGGTCCTGGAGGGTCGGTGTCCTGCAACTCTTAGATGTCTCCCTGGTGCAACACACCTGAATCCAACAGCTGAATCACCTCCCAAGTGTAGTCAGGTTCTCCACAGTTCTGCTAATGACCTCATTATTTGACTCGGGTGTGTTGAAGTAGAGATACATCTAAAAGTTGCAGGAGACCGGCCCTCCAGGACCAGGAGTGCCCACCCCTGATGTAGATAATAAATAAATGCATAAATAAATCAATATGAATAGGAATAAATGGGCCAATTACTTATTCGTTTACCTATTTATTTAATTTTGTCTGAAATGGGTCTCCGTAGTACTGGTGATTAATTTGTTTCTTCAGCGAGTTCTGTGGAGAGAATCTCAATCGGCATCGCTTCACCAGATCTCTGAACAAGCTCAACACCAACATCCTCCACCTCTGCTTCTCACAGGTCAGCCCCAATATACTGGAAATGTTATTTGACAACCATAGAAGTTCTCCATATGTCCTCTTTGTTGGACTGTGGCCGGCAATAAATACAATCTTGTGCTAACCTGTACTGTGTAACATTTGTTGCAATTACTATTATTTATGCAGATGTTGTTTGTTGCCATGGTTGGTGGTTTAGTTTGGTTTATTTAGAACAGAGGTCCCCAAAGTGGGTCCCTGAGGGCCGGCCTCCTGCATGTTTTAGTCTCTCCCTGGTTTAACGCACCTGGATGAAATGATGGATCATTAGAGGCCTAACAAGAACATTGACCTGCTGAAAATGTTGTTGGTGCCACCAGGGAGAGAATAAAACATGCAGGATGCAGTCGGTCCTCCAGGTCCCACTTTGAGGACCCCCTACATTTAACTGCAGCAATGCTGCCGCTATTCTTGAAGTGATTCACACATCACCTCATTACATCACTAAAACTGGTTTTAGAAATGAAATAAACCAAAAAACAAAATAACCAACATAGCATAATACATGTTCTGTTTGCTTTGTTTTCTGTCCTTTTTCCAGGGCTCCGTTCAGAAAGCAGGGTTAACAAGCACTGATTAAGATGCAGACATGTATTATAATAAGAATTCTATATATATTGGTTGGTGGTTTATTTCTAAAGTAGGCTCTTGTGTCAGATAGTCTAAATGAGTGTTGGGGAATAATTAAAACCTTTAAGATTTATGAACTCTTGGTTAGCTTCATAGTGGGGGCTGAACCCTGGTATTATGCCAAACATCATAGCTAATATTATATGACGTTGTTGGAGAATTGAAAGTTGGCTAACTCTTAAATATATAGATAAAGAAATGATGCACAGAGACAGTTCTTACTGCTGGCCACGACAGGTTGGTTGAATTATTACACTCTTCCACAGATTCGTCTTACAGCTTGTCATTGCATCATCTTCCCCCCTTTAACCCAGAGAGGTGCCAAGAATCCTTTTGCAAAAACAACTCCATAAATAGTATTCCCTCTCTTACAGCATTCCACCGGTGGGCATATGTACAGCATAGTAATATTCTATTCACAAGATATAGATGATAATATATTGATGTTGCTTGTGAAAAGTTATGCACCAATCCCTGACATCAATAGATAGTTGAACAAAAATATCTGGCAGTGCTGAGGCTTCTTCAGCTGTTTTGGTTTAGCCAAATAGGAGGTACGACTGTTCCAAGATGGCCACCATATTTCCTGTGCCCGAATAGCCAATAGGGAGTCTGTTAGAATTATTATGTGGTGTTGTATATTCGACTGATTCAAAGACGAAAAAGAGTCGGGTGGATAATTCAACTGAACTTTAGTGAATAATAAAAAAGGCTGAACGAATCATACATTACAATACACGACAGAGTGTAGGTGCTCGGCTAACATAGCTCTTTTTCTCGGTAAACTCCTCAATTCTACCTCTTCGTCTAACCTCCCGTTCTTCTTGAACTTGTGCAAAGCATCATGGGATATTGAGTCCATTCTGTTAAACGACCACAAATAGTCAGTTTTGAACCAGATACTAACTATAAAATGCTAACTAGATTTATGAACTAACTGCAACTAAAATAGTTACCCGATATTAAATTATAATATCCCAAATAATAAGTCCTAAACAAATCCTGGTTAAACCCAAAACAAATTCTCAACATCTGGTGTTATCACTCTTACATTAGTAGTTTACATTACTAGCCTGCTTTTCATTTTTAGGTTTTAGTTTTACTATGTATGAATCAATGCTATGTTGAAGCTTTTTGACCCACATTTACAGAATGTCTGTGTAGCATGATTCTCTCTAACAAACAGAATGTTCCCCCTCCCTGTAAGAAATTGTTCCCTTGAGAAAGTACTGGGTGACCTGTGTGCAGAGACAAAACCTATGCTTTGTCTTCATCTCTCCCTTGTGTGAAAATAAAAGAGAAGCTCTAACTGAAGGTTTTCAGAGCTTGTGGTGGGCAGCTTGTAGAAAGAGCTTGATGTGATTTCTCCTTTTGCAAAGGCTTGATTGAAAACTAATAAACGTCTGTGCTTCTTTTTATGTAGGTTGAGAAAATACCTATCAGTCTATCCTTTATTATGTCTATGGTTGCTACAATCCAGTTGCTTGTCACTGTCAGTATATGAATGTGTGGGTGAATAATTGTGCTCCTCTGGACTTTAAGCGCTATAAACTACAGGCTATTTACCAACCCAACCATCCATCAATGCTAACAGGTGTTAGTTTAATATTTCACTTATGTAAATATCTAAAATCCATAGCCAATTTATTTTTAGAATGTTTGTTTTGTTTGGATCTGAACTTGATTTTTTTCTTTAATTTCCATGTGTTAACCACTTTTAAGTTTTTGGGTAAATTGCTCAAGGATTGATATGAATTTTTGAAGATATGTGGCAGCTCCAAGGCTTTGGAATTTAATGCTAGCTCACATTAGGCAGGCCTCATCAATGTCTATTTTTAAATCTGCTTTAAAAGCCCATCTCTTTTCATTGGTTTTTGATCCAGCATGAGAGGTCAATTGGCTTTTTTATGTAAATGTTTTTATATCATGTCTTTTCAGCATCTTGGTCAATTTTGCTGTTTTAAAAGTCCTTATGAAAAGCTTGTCTTGTGTAGGATTGAGTCTAGTAAAATGTACATTTGAAAAATATGTAGAAAGGGAACGAGAAAAGGTGCATCATATTTCTAGGGCTTGTGACTGCAGCTTATAATTTTCTACAGCTGATTATAACTTCTGGCCTTCTTTTGTGTTTAGCATGTCAACAGTGAAAAGCTTCATCCTCATCACACTCTCAGGAACATCATGTTTCTGGTTTCCCTTGACAACAATAACCTGGGCAGGTGAGTTCACTAATGTCAGTCTGTCAGTGTTTGCTTTAAAGGTTTGAAGTTTGTCATTGGGTTGTTTTTCTCAGAGTTGTGGCAATGAAAGACCAGGTTTTTGTTGTTTGTGTTCAACGCACTGTGGGGACACCTGTCTGAAACAAAGCTAAGGGCCTTTTTCATCCACACTGTCTTTGTCTGAGATTTACATTTGTAGACAGTCTATTCAGACAACATGGTTAAGCGCCATGGTAAAGTCAGTAAGGTTAGAGGTTTTATGTGTTTTGCTGCAGGACTGGTTCGTTCGAAGTGAGCTCTGACCTGGAGGAGTCCATAGAGTTTGTTGAGCCAGAAGCATCGGGGTTGACCGAGGAAAGTGGAGATGAATCAGTGACAGATGAGGAGACGGACCTGGGCACAGACTGGGAGACGGTACCCAGTCCACGATTCTGTGACATTCCCTCTCAGGTTAGAACACTTGTTTAACTGCTCTTGAAGCCAGAGAAGAGCTATTTGTTTTGACTAATACTCCAGTTAACACAGAAATGTTTTTACTCCACTTGGATTTCTTGCATACAAAAAAACCTTAACTTAAAGCTGCAGTATGTAACTTTAATAAAAACTATTTTTTTACACATTTGTTGAAACTGTCATGATTGTATGGTAAAGATCATATGTTGATAAACTTCTCACTGTTATCTAGAAACAACCAATCAGATCCTAGAGGCAGGTCTTAGCACTTTGAATCACAATATCATGCGGCGCTGCTCATCACCAACTCCCCCTCCCACAACAGCTTTCTCCTGTCATGAGTGCTCAGACTAGTTACCATAGCTATCAATGACAGTTTTCCTGTAAAGGTTAGATGTTTCTCTGCTATTAGCAAGGTAAGCAGCATTGATTACTAAGTACGAAGAACCTCCTCCTGGCTGTGATTGGTTGCTTTTGGTTAAGAATGGTGCATTTTTCAGATGGGCGTCGGGGCGGTCCACCAGCGGCCCAGTTTTTGTATTAAAAGATGTTAAGTTGACAGTAAACTTGAAAATATTACTGGGTAATTATGTTATGTGAAAATATTGTCAGTGAAATGCTATCAAACCCACAATTATAGAGTCTTAAAGACAACAACTAAAAAACTACAATTAAAATAAAAATCAAGTATTTGCACTTCTGTTAAATCCAAATGAACTAAGCAGCTGCTTAAGGCTCCCAGACCTTCAGGGCTTTCATAAATGCTAACATGTCAACACAGACCACATATGCTACTTTTAAAATTTGTTCATTGACAATTTCAATGCTGTTAAAGTTGATTTAATAGCTTCAGCATAGATAAATTAAAAGATTTTAAATTGTTTAACATTTAAATTTAAGATTTTAAGGAGCTGGCAAATTTACTTTGTAAAAGTTCAAAAAACAATCTTCAAAGTTAGATTTTTTTTTTTACCACGGCTACAGTCTGATGCTGAGTTTAATCTTTGAGTTTGAGCTCTGTTTGTTCACAAATACATCTCAGTAAACTGCAATTGTCACTGATTGCTTTTAATGTTGCCCAATTATATTAGGCCATCTCTCCCAGAATTTACTAAATCCAAGTTGAAATGCTGTTAGTGGTGCTGAGGTTCTTAGCACCAAGAGGGCCCACTAATTGACATGACGCCGGCTCCGCCCCCATGCTGACGTAGATAAATCCTCCCCCAATCAATCCAGGGTACCAGTTTTAAAGTACCTCCACTGGCAAACTCACGACATATATATATTCTTTTTCTATTTCAATAAATATTGCCACTACACTTTATTTACTTGTGCTCTTCTAATTTCATGCTCTAGAACAGTGTTTCCCAATTCCAGTCCTCAGACCCCCTGCCTGCATGTTTTAGATGTTTCCCTTCTGCCACACACCTGGATTGAATCTTTGGGTGATTAACAGGCTCCTGCAGTACTTGGTGGCTGCAGAAGACGTCATGCAATCATTTGAATCAGCTGTTCAGGTGTAGAGGCACATCTAAAACATGCAGAGCAGGGGGACCTGAGGACTGGAATTAGGAAACACTGGTCTAGAAATAGCGTTGGATCATTAGTACTCCTCCCTTTTTGAAAGCCACTTTGATATTTTGACATGTATCCTTTATTATTTAAATAATATACTAGTCTATTATTTATCATTTTTTACATTATTTTACAAAGATTTGACGTTAAAGCCATTGGTCATTAGTTTTCTGGGTTTTACTTGTCTTTTCCTGGTTTAGCTATTGGTACTATCATTACGGAAGAGTATTAGGGCCACTGAAAAAAAAAACAATTTTGAGATTAAAGTCAGAATTTTGAGATTAAAGTTTGATGCTTGGCTTGGTCAGTGCACTTGATAACATATGCTATAAATAATAATAGTTTTTCAACTGATATTGTAACATTTTTTTCTGACTGGACTTTGTCAGAAAAATCAAGTATTTGCACTTCTGTTAAATCCAAATGAACTAATGTGGAATTTGACTTGCTGTTTGTTCACTCTCTTGTTTTCTGTTCCTTCACATTTTTAACTGCTTCTGCATAGCTTATGTTTTTAGTCATTTGAATCTTCTACTCTCTTCCTTACCTCACATCCTCCATATGTAACTCTGTTTCCCTCCACAGTTACAACATTTTTCTTGTGCTTCTTCTAACTGACATTTTGGACATCTCTGTTTCCCTTTACAAACTACTGCTATGTCCTTTGTGACCTTTGACATTTAAAACAACAAAGTGGTGGAGGGATATAAGGTCTGACCTGAAAACTGAGATAACCCATTTGGATGTTTTATGGCAACTCTTTTCCTTCAAGTTCAATGAGGGTTGACAAATTTTCTACTTCTTCTCCATTTATTGTTTTTGACAGTCTCTTGCACCTACAATATTTCTCATAATTTTAACAAGATCTTCATCTAGAGGGATCCCATAAATCACTCTAATTTTTTCATTTTCTCCCATGATTTTTTTTTCCATTACAGTTTTTTTTTTTTTTTTTTTTTTACAGATATTACCCTCATTTAAAGCCTTATTCTTTTGTTCTTCATTTTTACAAACTACCTATAGGTTTTCATCTCTCAAAATCTTTACCATTTCAACATCTCCAATTTTCTTTTTAATTTCTCTTGACACCACAATGGGGCTGATGTTGTCTTGTTCTTCCTCGTTCTTAATTTTTAATATTATTTTAAATTCCTCCCTCACAACTTTCCAAACTATCCTCTCTTCTTCTGAATTACTTCCTTCCAGTTCTTGAATATCACCAATTTACTTTCCTTCAACTATCTTATTTCTTCCACGTGCTCTCCGTTCCTCTCCCTCTTCCTGCCGTCCACCTTTCAAAATCCATGTCTTCCTCATTGTCTATCTCCATTTCCAACTGAACCATTCACAGACCAGTTTATGTCCAAATCCGATATATTTCTGTGCTTTGTTTTTCCCGAGCCACTTGACGTCCTTCTTATTCCAAGTACACCTCGTTACAGCAAACAGAAAGGGGCGATGATGGACCACTGTCAGTCTCATACCTTATTTGGAAATGGGACCATTGCACTACGGAAGTGAGGAAGTGAAGGGGGCGCTATTTCCTATATATTTTGCGGTCTCCTGTTTTTATTTTCGTTTGAAATCGGTGATATATTTTCACCTTGTTAAGGAAGAGTATTTTAAAATTAATTAAATTTGGAAAAAGTTTGGCTCTCTCTCTTCCTCTGAATCCCAGGTCCTCTCAGCGGGCGACGTGTGGTCACAAGGAAAACAACAATGCGTGTTGACGTCACAGAATTACAGAGTTTAATCCAAATACAAAACAACGTATGAATTAACAACAAAACTGCAGAACAACAGAGATGAAAAAAAAACAAAAAGATAGAGATAGAAAAGGCAAAGACGCGTCTTTGGAGAGAGCTGATGCAAAAAGGCAAAATAGAAACAGCTGTCTGCCTTATTATTCCTCTGCACAAACTTTTATAGTGAAGGTGTGTCTTTCCTTTTCAATATATTCAATTAAGGCGTACCTCTGGTTGACCAACCAGAAGCTACCCCAAACACAGAAAAACTTAGAACTCCCCCTAATTTACGCCAAAGATCAAAGGCCATTTGCTCCTTGGTAGAACAATGGAGCAAGCAGCTGCATCCTGGTTTTCTGGGCCATTTGGGCAAATAAAAGCATAAAATAAGACTTCACAGATACCTGTGAAATTCGGAGTGTCTCCCGTTATCTTCTCCTTACATACATTCTCAGAACAAACCTAAATCCAGTAATTTGGTTCAAGGAAAGGTTACCTTCACAAGCCCAGTTTTTGCTCATCTGCACTCAACATCTCAAAAGATTCAAATCTTTGACTTAAACCAAAAAATAACACATAAAATCAACAGAACAAAATGAGGTGTAATTCCTTTTTCTAACCTATGAAACATAACATTCAATCCTAAGCATTGTTACACAATCATTTTCCAAAACCCATTTAGCTTAAATCCTGAGCATTTTTTTAATACTAAACAAAACATTTTCATTCAAACAGTTTCCATTTGATTCAGATATTGTCCCAGATAGTACAATTTTCAAATACATTCATCATTTACTAGACTAGTAATTCTAAAATTAGATAATACCCTTTTAGTTAAAAATCTGCTATTAGTACTTAGAAAAATGTTTTAGAAATTAAATGTTAGTGGTTTTAACATTCTATGTTGTATTTAGTTTTACACCATCCCAGATGTTGGTTCTGGAAAACTTTTGATCTTCTATGAACCAAACAGACTTTCTCTCCTCCAGGCTCAAATGATACTGCCCTCCAGGAGATGCTAATTTTATGGCCTCCCGTGTCCTAATAACCCAACAGGAGGCTCACTGAGAGATCCCCTTGATCTACATTTAGTTCCTGTATTTTGAATACTTACCACAAACCTGTTCAAAATTAAGAAATTTATTCAAATAAGAATGTTCAATATACCTTTTACACATGCCGTAAGATTAACTGTATTAAGCACTAAAAATAATCATTTTTTCTCAACAACCTTTAGGAAGGATTTTCACTCTCAGCATGTATT
Source organism: Gambusia affinis (assembly GCF_019740435.1). NCBI lineage: Eukaryota > Metazoa > Chordata > Actinopteri > Cyprinodontiformes > Poeciliidae > Gambusia > Gambusia affinis. The sequence goes on from NC_057883.1 coordinate 307,665, forward strand.
TGAACTTTTCTCTTTTATTTACTTCAGCGAAGCTCAGTTTTTAACAAATTCTGTAGCTTTCGTGTACTTCTAAATCTGCTCCTTAGTCGCATCTTTTCGGGCCTGATACTGCCTCTAGTGGGGTGGGGGTGGTAACACTATTAATTTCTAATTAATTAATTAATTACTGTTAATTTCGGCATTACTGGAACCGTAAAATATAAATTCCCTCACAAAAGAACATACCTTTTAATTTTCTTGAGGAAGTAGAGCTAATTAAATTAGACAAACAAGACCTGAAAGTAATTCCAGTTTCATTTGATGGCCATCATTTGAAACTTTGGCAAATTTTAAATTCCTTGTCATTTCTGGACAGCCAGCTCAACTTTGCTGAAAACATTGTATCTTTAAGAACTGGTAAACTCTATCTTTTAAGAAGATCTAGTGATCATGGGGTTACCCAACTTGAGGTTGTGTACAAGAAATATTTTAGCAGAGAGCATCCATCCTCATTTCTTGTCAGTTTGAACCTATGACCTCATGAAGGTGATATTGTTTTCCTCTGGCAAACAAGAACATCTATTAGAAGTCGTTTGTTTTGACAGTGCAATAACTATTCTTAACCAGACTAAATGATAACATTTACCTATAGCTTGCTAAGTGTTTGCTCTACAAATTTTTGATAATGTGATTCTATGAATATGATTTATCTTATTGTTTGAGTCAAAGAAAAATTTCCACGTTGACAAACTAAATAATTTCCTCTTTTTTTTCCTATAAATAAAACTCTACCAACAAAAAGTCTCTCAGAATAATATAACTGGCACCGTAAAAACATAAATGTGAATTTTTGCTTTATCTGTTTTACAACCCTGGTTGTAACAACCTGGGTTGTTATTCTTCTGTACCTAATTCATTTGTTTGTTATTAACTTTTGCTCAGTTAAGTTTCTTATGTAGCTATACATTGCAAATTGTATTTTTATTATAGTTGATCATGTTGTTTTTCATGTTTCCTTATTTCTTTTGTTCCTCATATAATTGATATAATTGATATTTATAATGTATAAAAGTGTTGTTTATATTTTTTAATTAGCTCTACATACTTACGGAAATGAAAAAAAGGGAGTTTCAGAAGATGATTTATCTTTTACGGTGCCAGTAATGCTGAAATTAACAGTAAATAATAAAGTATTTGTGGTATTCTGATTTAATGATGTAATTAGATTTGTTGTGTTACCACCCTCACGCCACTAGAGGCAGTAGCAGGCCCGAAACTATGCCACTAAGGAGCAGATTTAGAAGTACACCGAAAGTTACAGAATTTGTTAAAAACCGTCAGCTTCGCTGAAGTAAATAAAAGAGAAAAGTTCAAATACATGCTGAGAGTGAAAATCCTTCCTAAAGGCGAAAATATATCACAGATTTCAAACGAAAATAAAAACGGGAGACCGCGGATAATATAGGAAATAGCTCCCCCTTCACTTCCGGAGTGCATTTCCAATAACGTATGAGACTGACAGTGGTCCGTCCCCGCCCCTTTCTGTTTGCTGCAGTGAGGTCCTTCTCCCTTGTTCCGCCAACTCCTCCCGCTGTAAAAGGGCGAGTCGCTCCAGCAGATTTACGGTAGTCTTCTTGTGTTCTCAATCTTCTCTATGTCACCATCGCGTCAGCACCCCCAGGGGTTGTGTGTGGAGTTGCACGGACTAAATGAAATAACACTATATAACGTATTACAACGAGAAATTAAAGATAAAAAATGAAAAGTTATCTTGGGGTGCCTATTTTCTTACTTCTTGGTTTTATTTACTAACAACTTGTTTTTCACCTCTCTACGCCTCCACCATAGTCCTCAAGTGAAGATATGCACTGCTTTTTGTTGCTCAAAGGCATAAACATCTCTGACCCCCCCCCCCCCCCCCAAAAAAAAAAAAAAAAAAAACTTTGTTTGTGGTTATGTGGCAAAAAAAGAATAAAAATGTCAAGTAAAATTACAGATTTAAAAAATTTGAAGTGTACAAAAACAATAAGCAGAGTAATGAGTTATGTTGAACCCCTGTGGGACCTTAGTTGACAAACTTTTCTCCCTTTACTTCTGCAGTCAATGGATCTTTCCCAGAGTACCCTGCAGGTTTCCCAGCCATCGGCTAATTCTGGAGGAATGATTTCATCTGCTGCTGCCTCGGTCACGTCCTGGTTTCGTGCTTACACAGGCCAGCGTTGATTCAACCTCACCATGGGATAATCTGGGCTGTGATCTAATCAGACTAGGAGGACTGACATCAGCAAAAACCAACTTTAGATTGTTTTTATCTCAGTTTCTTTGTTGTTGGTTGTTAACAAAACAGAAAGATCTTGCATAATTTAAAAACTGCAACTTTAGAAAGATCAGAGTTTACAGTTGGAGCTGCTATTGGAAACTTGTACACTAATATTTTCAAATGCTTCAGTTCTGTTTGTTGTGAATGTGGGCTACGATGATTGTTCTTTGTAAGTTGTATGTTTATGTGCTATATGCACAGTCTGGGCTCACAAAACAATTTGTTTGGCATGTGAACAATCACCTTTTTTTTCTTCAATAAAATACTTTTCCTGGAGTACATATGCAGGTTGTCTTGTTTCATGTAATTCTAGAATCACACCTCTTCAGAGTAATGGATCTAAAGTTTATCTATTACTGCATGTTAATATTTGTTTGTGTAAGTTTGAGATGGGGCTGCACATGAAAACAGAAATTTTTAAACCATTCAGAATACCAACACATGAAAATAACTCAAAAATAGTCTAAGTAGTATGGATGCATTTTTTTCTCTTTCCTTCTGACAAAGTTTCTGGATTGAAAGAGATTGTCGTTGTGCATCCGCCCCTCCTTTTCTCTCTACTTTCTACTCTCTACTTCAGGGGTCCCCAACTCCAGTCCTCAAGGGCTACCGTCCTGCAACCTTTGTTCCAAAATGCTCCAAAATGTCTGAATTCCCTCACCTGCATCCAATCAGCTCTGCAATAGGCTGGTAATGAGCAGTTTATTTGAGCCAGGTGTGTTTCAACAGGGGCTGCACAGTGGTCTTAGTGACTCGGGTGAGTCTCAAGGATGTTGTCTTACATATAGTTTTGGGCTGAAAGCAACCTATAAAACATTTTCTACTTTTTCCTCTCCAGAATCAAACATCAGAGCTATTTTACGACCATCAAAGAACTTTAAGGTGACTCATTAATTGAATGTCCACAACATCTTTCAGATTTTCTTTATGCTAATTATTTTATTAGTAAGGCATTTTTGCAATGGTCAGTACAGCTTAATTCAATAGCAGAAATAATCAAATAAGTAAAATCAATTATCTAGTCTGTCTTTTTATGCCAAATTCTCCCACTAAGGCAGGGATCTCTAAGTCTGATGAGCTTCTGTCTTTGCATGGATGGTGAGGTCACACAGGACTTGGGTGCTGGCAGGAAGAGTACTGATTTAGAGCGGCAGGTCTCGGGTCTTGGGGTGACTTCCTCATGTGTGTAGCGTTCCTCAGCTTCTAGTCTTGCGGCTCTGAAGCTCCCTTCATCTTGTCTCACGATTTTTCTGGTCCATTGAGATGTAGACGAGCCGACCTCATGGAAGGAAGGCACCAGTTCTTCTTCTTTGTCTTTGGGGTCTGAACCCAGCTGATGAGAGAAGTGCGATTTGAAGTCGCATGTTGCGGGACTGGTTGGTCCCCATGTGCCAGACAGTCTTTGGCTCTGTGGCCCCGGCTCTTCAGCTGCAGAGTTCTTTGACCATCTTGATCTTGACTCAAAGCTGCCTGGAGGATCCAACCAAAGGTTCCTCTTTTGTACCCACCTTTTATAGGGTTTATCCACCCTTTTGGTGGATAAACCCTATAGGTATGTTTTACTTTGTCAAACATACTTTTGGTATGTTTGCATTGGCTAGCAATGATGCTGGTCTTATTTCATTGGCTGACTGCTTGGACAGATGATCTCATGTCCATCACTGTCTTAGAGACATTGTGTCCTGATGTCTGTGTTAATGTCTCAGGTTGCTCAACGGTCCTCTTATGTCCACTGCCTGCACAACCATTTCTCTGAAAAGTTTAAGTTGTTCAACAACCTGTTTCCAAATAAGGCGTTGACCATCTCTGCTCTCCTGTTTTCCCTTAACCTTTCACCTACCATCCACCTCCAACATGTCAGTGATGTTTAATTGCAGTTACACCTTCTACACCATTTCAAGTTCAATGTAAAAATCACATTTATAACTTCTTTTGCTTCTCTGATTTAGCATTCATTTATAAGGTTATGATAACCATAACTTATTAGTTAGTTACTCTTAGTATAATCATAATGTGAGTTATTACAGATGTTTTCTGAAAAGAAACCAAGAATGATCCATGATTGTAATTATTTGACACTAAAGTTACAGTTACTTGTTTTACTTGTAAGAGTACCCACTAATGTAAATGTAAGTATTATTATAAGCAAACCAATATTAATATAAGTATTTTACTTTGAATCTTATCCAACTACTCAAAATGTTTAGATTTCATTCTTCAAAACTTTCATGCTTTGAAATAATAGTCTCAACTATTTTTATAAATCTGCAGGCTGGAAACTTACTTCCTCTTTTTCCAGGAAACCTGCTCTTTCTGTTTCATGACTCTCTCTCTGTCTAAATATAGAAAACTTTACATATCTCACAAACGAGATACATACATATTATAATACAGCAGAAAACTAAGTTTTCAATTATCCCCAATGAGTGGACCAGTACGGTATTGCGAAAAAACCCAAAACTTATGCGAGGAAACACAATACTTTCGCAATAGAAAAAACAATCCCCCATATCTCTAGGGGACTCCATAGTGAGCAATAGCCATGCCTTCACTTTCTTTTCTCTCATTTTATTTATTTATTGATTTTTAATCCAAAGGAAAAATAAAATTCACAAGCTAATATGTAGTTCCAGTGTTCCACAATGTCGGCGCAAAATTGCAACCAGGTGTTCTGACTATCTGTGCTACCCATCAATCCGTTCTACCTTGTGATAATGCACATGCGCACATCAATGCTACGTGTCGATAGGGAATATGCTTACTCAGCAGATTTTTCTATCGACACATCTTTCCTGTGGAAGTTTTTCTCTTCTGTTTTACTTTGTCAAAAAATATGGTAAGCTTAACTTATGCATTTATAACTGGCTTTCTGTAAGCTGCTGTATTGCTGGGTTTCAGACATGTGACCCGGACAATATGCAAAATTCAGATGGGGGTCAAAAAGTGGATTTCTCTGGTTCAAAATAGAAAAACTGACCACAACGAGTAGCGAATGCCCTAAATACGCTGAAACAGACGAGGCATCTCAAAAAAATTGATGCATATTTATCATATGATCCATAATATCTTGTGTTAGGTATTTTTGTTTACCTAAATACAAAGAAAGAACCATAGACAACGTTTATGAGTTTTCAACCAAGCTTCTGCAGAAGGAGAAGACACAGAGAACTGCTCCTCAGAACAGGTCACCATGTGTTCTGAAACTCTGCAGTAGAACTTGCCTTTTATTAACACAAAAACAAGAACAAAGGGGTTGGTGCTGAAAAGATTATGATCCCCAGGAACTAACATAAAATAGTTTTATGACTAAGGAAACTCTCACATAAGGGGACACAGAGATCAAACACAGGTTTACGACTAAGGAATCTCTCAGAGGACCATCTTCAAAGAACACCTGTAAGGGTTAAAGAAAGGTTAGCTCTGTCTCACACACTTTAACAAATTTCTCCTCTCTGGGGTGTGAATACTAAACCTATGAATGAAAAGCAAACTGGTAATTACTAATGTAAGAATGATAACAAAACATATTCATTCTAACATCTTGGTAAAAAAAAGACTTCTCATATAACCTTGAGGATTTACCTGGTGTTGAGACGATCCACGTCACTATCTGCTCTGCACACAGCTGTGCAATTTGACTCATCTCTTTCACAACAACTTCTTGCAGAAGTGAAAACTTTATTTTCTCCTTTTTCTGATTTTAAACAGCATGATGAATTAAGCTGCATTTCAAATGTTTCAGTGGGAGCTGATTGTGATTATGAGAAGCGATGGTTCCAAGCACCTTCTAAGAAACTGTCAACATCTGCTTTGTTTGGGAACACACACACACAGCGAGTTTAGGAACACACACACACAGCGAGTTTAGGAACACACACACACAGCGAGTTTAGGAACACACACACACAGCGAGTTTAGGAACACACACACACAGCGGGTTTAGGAACACACACACAGCGGCTTTGGCTGTCTCTCTCTCAGCTGAGCAGAGACAGTTGTTTTGTGTTCCTGATTCCTACCGTCACATTCCTTTGGCAAAATGTGGAGTGGAATGATGTAGGGTCATTTATTCATGCATGTAAAAAACTGCTGACCCAAATGTAATGTTTTCTGAGCTCATGTCAGCTTTCAAAAGTTGTTTCATTGTATAGTGCACTGTAAAAAAAACTGTAGAATTGGTTCCTACCACAGATAAAAACTTTGAAGCATGCTTTTTATCTCTGTCTTCACTACCACTAGCGCGATCTAAAGTTCCTGATGATTTTTGGGCTAAAAGCAAATATGATGTAGGTCTAATTAAAGAATGTGAACCAGTTTTTATTACCCTGAAATCTGACTTTCATCCATGTCAGAAACAGTTTCCCCTCAAACCTGAAGCAGTTGAGGGCATAAAACCAGTTTTTGAAGCTTTTCTAAAAGTCGGCATCATTGTTTCCTGTAATGATTCTCCAGTTTGCTCACCAATGTTTCCAGTAAAAAAGCAAAGATTCCTGGGGAACGTCAGAAATGGAGATTTGTGCAAGATTTGAAATTAGTCAATAAATCAGTTTTATCGTGTGCAGCAACAATGTCAAATCTGCACAACATCCTTTCTCAGATTCCTTCAAATGCAGTTTTTTTCCAGTGGTGAGCCTTTCAAATGCATTTTTCTCGGCACCCGTGGATCCGAAAAATCAGTTCTGGTTTGCTTTTGAATTTATAGTGCTCCTAAACTACAGACTGCTCCTAAACTACAGACTGCTCTTAAACTACAGACTGTTCCTAAACTACAGACTGCTCTTAAACTACAGACTGCTCCTAAACTACAGACTGCTCCTACACTTGGCATTCCTGATCCAAACAAACTGTTTGTTCAAACAGTGGATGAAAAGAAAGGCTGCAAGACATCCGTCCTGCTGCAATCACATGAAGGAAAATTGAGACCTGTTGCATATTTTTCAGCTAAATCAGATCCTGTTGCTGAAGGTCTTGTTGGTTATCTATGTTCAGTGGCAGCTGCAGAAAAAGCTGTTCTTGCATCACTTGACATTGTGGGTTATGCCAACCTCACCTTGCTGGTTCTACACTCTATCGTACGCTATCGTACTCTATATCGCACGCTATCGCATTTATCGCTATTTATCGCATTTTATCGTACTCTATCGTGCTCTATAAATCGCTATCATACGCTATCGCATTTCTATCGCATCTATCATCGGCCATCGCATTTATCGTACTCTATCATCGCACGCTATCGCACTCTATCATCGCACGCTATAAATCGCATTTTCATCGCACGCCATCGTACTCTATCGCATTTCATCGCACTCTATAAATACTCATCGTATATCGCACTCTATCGCATTTCATCGCACGCCATCGTACTCTATCGTACTCTATCGTACGCTATCGTACTCTATCGTACGCTATCGCATTTCTATCGTGCGCTATCGCATCTATCATCGCATTCTCTATAAATCGCACGCTATCGTGCTCTATCGCATTTCATCGCATTTCATCGCACTCTATCGTACTCGCATTTCATCGCACGCTATAAATCGCCATCGCACGCCATCGATCATTTCATCGTACGCTATCATCGCACGCTTATCGCATTTATCGCATCTATCGCACGCCATAAATCGCTATCGTACTCTATCGTACTCTATCGTACTCTATCGTACTCTATCGTACGCTATCGTACTCTATCGTACGCTATCGTACTCTATCGCATTTCTATAAATCGCTATAAATGCTCTATCGCACGCTATCGCATTTCATCTATAAATGCGCTATCGCATTTATCGCATCATAAATGCACGCCTATCGTACTCTATCGCACGCATTTCATCGCACTCTATCGCACGCCATCGCACGCTATAAATCGCACTATCGCACGCTCATCGCATTTCATCGCACTTATCGCACGCTATCGCATTACTCTATCGTATTTATCGCACGCCTATCGCATCGCTATCGCATTACTCGTATAAATTTTTCCATGACTAAGCCAAACATTAAGAACAATTTCTTAAGCATAATGTTAAATGTTTTAAAGTATTGAAACCTTTTATCTAGTATCCAAAATGTGCAAAAAATGTATTTATATAATTTATTATATTAATATAAATGCATTTTATTAAATTTATCTTGCCTATTAGGAATATAAATAGGCATTTGTGATCTAATAATAAAAGCAAAACATGGCTTTCTTGTTTTTGCAATAAATAAGTGAATACTTATTGTCTTCTTCATACTGTCTGCTAATACTTGTTTTAAATTTAAAAAATCAATTTATATCTAACTTTAGCAAAGTAGAATAAAGTAATTTAAACGTGAACTGGGAAATAAAAGTTTCACTTTTATTTTAAAAGCCAAACAATTCTTACAATTTTTTTATGACCACACAAGATTTACATTTCCATGAACCTCACAGACTAACACCATCTCCGTCAACCTTGTAAAACAGAACATGTCAAAAGTCCATGAGATGTGTGTATGGTCCATCAGTGTCCAGCTGAAGCACCTGTCTCTGTCCATATGTTCCATGTCTCACAGTGACCTCTGATTCCCTCCCCGTCTCTCCAGCAGCAGCCATCAGTTCTTTCTCACACAGCGAGATGAAGGAGCTGTAAAGCTTCAGTCCATCCTCTTTGTTGATGTTATTGTGGTACTGCATGCCTTTCCCTTTGGCTTTTCCACCCAGCGTGGCCTGAGGGACGATCAGCAGGCTACCAGGAAGCTCCAACAATGAAACCCTCTTTCCAGAAGGCAGCTCACACAACCGCAGGTTCAGCAGCGTGGACACTTGACACGAGGAGGAAGAACATGGGATTTATAGAGACGTTTACATTTCTTAATGGTTCAAATTTGGTAAAAAAAAGATTGAATAAAACTAACCCATCTTAGGTAGGATGTCATCTGTGGCTCCCTTGAAGAAGCAGATGTAGATCACCATTCCCCTGTTGATCTGAAAATTAGCAAGGATAATCTCAGATATTTGATAATATTCAGATGTTGCTATGGTGGCACACAGAGGTGCAGCAGCATCTTGAGCTGCCAACATTAAGCAATACTTTAATTTACTTGAGGCTGCTTTGGGCACAAGTTCAGTGCCAATTTTTCAGCTGAAATGCAGCTCAGCCGAGCTGATTGCCTTTGGAGAAAATCACACTGTTAATATATCAGAGACTGAAATCCACACTTGGTAGGATTTCAGGTTCTTGAGGACGATGGACTGGCACAGCAGAGTGCAAAGAGCAGCGGTCAAATGGAAACGGATTTGTTCCAAATGAATACAGAGATAAGAACTGTTCTGTTCTTTGCCTAACAGAAACCTGACATAACAACATGCCAGACTCAGCCTTCCAGATCAACGGTCTTCAGTTGTTCTGAGCAAGCTGTGACCACTGGTCAGTAAAAGCACGTGGAGGAAGAGCTTCAAGATGGTAGCATAGTGAATAACCACTTTCTTTTAAAAACCCTTACTTGTAAAAGCTGTGATCAAAGTTCAGAATAGACAACACTGATATGTCTAAAGCTTCATCTGATACAAATATACCCATAAGAGACAGTTTATAATACATACACACATATATATATATATATATATATATATCACCCCTCACATTTCTGCAGCTATTTAAGTTTATCTTTTCATAGGATAAGAGTGACAAAATGACACTTTGACAATGAAAAGTAATCTGTGTGCAGCTTATATAACAGTGTAAATTTATTCTTCCCTCAAAATAACTGGATATACAGCCATTAATGTCTAACCCGCCAGTAACAAAAGTGAGTACACCCCTTAGTGAAAGTTCCTTAAGTGTGGCCACCATTATTTACCTAAACTACCTTAACTGTCCTGGGCCTGGAGTTGACCAGAGCTTGGAATGCTTTTCCACTCCTCCATGATGACATCACAGAGCTGGCAGATGTTCATGACTTTGCTCTCCTCCACCTTCCACCTGAGGACACCTCAAAGATGTTCGACTGGGTTTAGGTCTGGAGACATGCTTGGTCAGTCCATCACCTTCACCCTCAGCCTCTTCAGTAAAGCAGTGGTCATCTTAGATTTGTGTTAAGGTCATTATCATGCTGGAACATTGCCCTGTGATCCAGTTTTCAGAGGGAGGGGATCGGGGTTTTTCTTTTACTTCCTCGACTTTCTGGTTTTTGCTGCCATTTTAAAGCATTTGAACAGCAGGACAGCCAATCATATTCTGCACTTTTTTATAGGTTTTCCCCTGTTTCATGAAATTTTTCATCAAAGAACACTCTTCTTGTCAACTTACTCAGACTTGGGCATTATAAATCCTAATGGCTACAAGTAGAAATGATTTTCTGTGGTTCACTTTGGCTGGATGAGTTGATTAATGTTGATAAAACTCATTTCAGCTGCTTGTATCCATGACCTCATTCATTCAGTCATGACCCAAAGCTCATGACCAAAGAAGACAGTAGGAATGTAAATTGACTGGTAAATCAGGAGGTTTGCTTTTTGACTCAGCTCTCTCTTCTCCATGACAGACCGGTGCAGCGCCCACTTCACTGCAGACACTGCGCCGATGCGATATATCGATATATTGCTCCATTTTCCCTCATTCATGAACAAGATCCCGAGACACTTAAACTCTTCTACTTGGGGCAGGACACCCCCCTGACCCGGATCAAGACAATGGCCTCAGATTTGGAGGTGCTGATCCTCATCCTGTCTGCTTTTCTTTTGCTTGAGTAAAATTATTATTACTCTTACTTGAGTAGATTTATTTTGCATCTAATGAAATAGACTTCAGAGACTGGAAATATCAGATTGCTGTGATGTATGAGCTAATGTTTGAGAATAATTACTGAACATTTTATACATGTCATTGTTTACATCCTTTTTGTAAACAGTAAAGATGTTTATTTTACTTGAAAGGTTACATAAAGGTTTATTTATGTATTTATAAAATAAAAGCTTGTTTAGTCAACCTGCCAACAAAATAAACCAATGCTAAACTCTTTTGGAGCTGGGGATGCCTCTGACTGACCACTTACTTACTTGCTGACCTCCACCAGTAAGCCAGGCAGACGAAATGCCTTGCCCAAGGTGAGTGGAGTGTTAATGATTAAGATATCCAGTTTCACAACAATTGGCTACTATTTTGTTTACCTTGAGTATAAAAAGTTGAACCATAAATTTTTCTAGTCTAATTTTGCTCAACAGTTTTTATTTTAAAATAAATACAAAATGAAATGTGTTTATTTTCCATTATTGAAACGATAACCCATAGAATTGCGTGTGCTGACACTGTTTAATGCTGCTTAATGTTTACATATTTGCTTAAGAATTTTGCACTGCCTCCTGTAAAACCGATTGTAACTTTACAACTGGTACTATACAGTACTATTGATTGATCATGTTTTTATATTTTCACATAATTGTTGCTGTCATATTATTTATTTAACATTATTTAGAGTGATTCTTCAATCCTGACTGGATATCAGTTCTTTATCTATTGGAAAAAGTCTGTAATTATTTACCGTTTCAATGAAAATGCGTCTAAACGTTTTCTTTAGGTAAATATTAGGGTTTCTATCCCTTACATCTAAATATTGCTTTGTGAGATTTGTACCTGCACGTGTTGAGCCTCCAGCTGTTCATCCGCTTCTTGAACCTGCAGTCTGGCGTGCAAACACTGCTGCAGCACCGTCCGAACCAGTCCGCCGCCTTTTTCTGCCATTTTTCGCCTTCCTTTACTTCCTCTTCTTCTTCTTGGATTTACTGGCGGTTGGCAACAAACCTTTAGTAGCATTACCGCCACTTACTGGTATGGAGTGTGGTTCGTGATAGTATATATATGTAAAATCAAATTATATGAAATAATTTAAGGGTTGCACAGTGGCGCAGTTGGTAGAGCTGTTGCCTTGCAGCAAGAAGGTCTTGGGTTTGATTCCCGGCTCGGGGTCTTTCTGCATGGAGTTTGCATGTTCTCCCTGTGCATGGTGGGTTCTCTCCGGGTTCTCCGGCTTCCTCCCACAGTCCAAAAACATGACTGTCAGGTTAATTGGTCTCT